>NC_079335.1:29807917-30067917 GCF_029582105.1 Oenanthe melanoleuca
GCAAAATTACTTTGAAGATACTGATATAGATGAATAATATAAATATTTTACTAAATGTGTCTCTCATAGCATAGACAATATCTTTTTGAATTTCATAACACAGCAAATTAAAGCCCAATGACAGTCACTGAGGTTTTTGAATCATTGTACTATGCCCTGATGCAGTAACGATCTTACTATCATAAAATATAACTAAGTTGTCATACATTTATTAACTCAAAAGCATTAAAATTCTGTTAAATAACTTTCAAAAGACAAAATTAAGATTTGCCTGGTTTTAAAGTATGTGATTTTGGTCTATGGATGCTAATACCATATCCAAAATTCCCCAAAAATATTTATTTATTCCTTACTTGAAATAAGAAATACCAGTTTAGGAAAAATACGTATGTGTGTTTTTAAACTGTCATTGGAATGAAGAATCAGGAAGGAAATGCCAACTTACGTTTTTTAATGAATACACTTTAACTGTTTCTCTGCACAAAACCTGCTATTTAGATTTTAATGTATCCCTGATATTTAGATGATCAAAGCTATAGAACAGTACTGCTGTCAGAACAGACTAACATTACTAGAATCCTTAGAAAAACAGTTTTTCCAACAGTAGTTAAAAAAAAAACCCAGTGTATTCTAATGGTTTTGTATTATTTTTCAAAACCACTGTACTTCAAAATGAATTTTAGCTTTCTTATTTTTTTTCCCAAATTGTTTTTAATGAAGATTAATTTTAGGGAGACTTTCCTACTGTAGGCAATGTCTGTGATAGGTACAATTCATTCCTTCCAGCACCATTTCCATTCAAACTCTTCTATGGAGCAGCAGGCTGCAATTTCTGCATCTGTGCTGTAATTCTACTGTAATTCTTGCACAGAAGCCTAGTCAATCAACCCTGTCCTCCCCATGCTAGCCAACTGTCCCTTTAATACATCCATAGAATTCAATATGAATTGAATGAATAGAATTGCAGTGCTAGGGAGACAGTCAGCTACTACAGAGAGCCGGGATTGATTGACATTAAAGCATCTGTGGAAGAGTTATAGAAGAATTACAGCAGAGTCACTCAAATTGCACCCTCCACACCTCAGGAGAGGGAAGGGAAGCTACAAGAGACACTATTAATAAATAAATCTGCCTTCCAACTAAAGATGCATCAAAACCCTTTTTTTTTTTCTTTTTGTATTCCAAACTTCAATTTGTGAGCAGCTTTTATTAACTATGTGAGAATTGGGTGCGACTTCAATTCTACAGTGGTTACAATTCTAGGACAGTTTTAATTCAATGTCAGATAGCAATTTTTTTAAGCCTTTAAAGATGTAGCTTTTCCAGTTCATTCTTCCCTTTCCTCACTATTGATACAGTTTGAAGTATATGGGACTTTCTCGTATTGAATTATAGGCATTTTTTACTATCAGTACAGGAATACATACAGTATTGTTGCAAGGTAAACACAATTTCTATTTTTCAGTTGTAATAATCTATACAATTCTGTGATATGGTATTACTTATTTAAATTGCCTGATTCTATTTTGCTTTAATCAGAAGAGAAGGTGAATATGTTGAATTTAACTAAACACTAGTTCCTTCTTTATAACAAGTTCCATTCCAGATTTTGCAAACTTCATAATGAAGTTAAATTTAACAAAATATGATTATTTAGTCTTTCATTCTAGTTCCATAGGTTATTCAAAGGCATTGATATGAGAGTTAACATAGGTAAATATGTCTTGTTAGCTTTATTTTGAAACATTTGGAGTTGTGCCTAAGGATGAAATTCTTCTTGGTGTACTGACAATAGACAGTGTAAGTACATATGTTGTTTTAAACTTCCCTATTTTTATATCTTTTCAGATGTACTTCTTGTCTTTGTCTTGTTCTTCTGCAGCCCACCAACACACAGTAGTTGTTTCATAGTCAGTAAAACCTTAACATGTATAAAACAATTTCTTTAAGGATTGATTTCCTCAAGAATACCTTTTGCAGGTTTTTATAGACTGAGACAGATATTAATATTATTATTTCTCCAGATTTACCTCTGCAGCTGTAAATTCTATAAGTGTTTTCAATGAAACCATCAGATGTTGAAAAAGAAATTTGTGGGAATTCAACTAGGCAGGATGGATGGTGGGAAAGCCCTCAGCAACAACAAAGGCATCAACTTAAGGCCTTGGGAAGAGGGATGCTAGGAAGGGAGACATCACCAGGTTAAGTTAGGGCAAGAAGTGTGGAATTATGGGTACAGTTATGTTAATAAGGTAGTTCCATATAAGGTAATGTTCTCAGTTACGAGTTTTGATTGGTTAGCAGCCTACCCCATGTATGGTAATGTTTCAGATTCTCCTTGTTCATTGGTTCCCTACTCCTCCAATAAGATTATATAAGGTTCTGTTCATCCCATTGTCAGGGTCTTTTAAGGTTGCCCCATATGTGATTGATTTATGTATGTTTGTTGTCTGCTCCCATTATTAAAGTTCTTTACTGGACTTACTTGATCACACCAATTATTTCATTTACCACTCCCGGCTGGCCCACTCCTGAGTCACGGAGCTGAACCATGACAAAATTGAAACACTTTATTCCACTGTGAAGGCTGATGTTGGTATTTTATCCATGTTAAACCATCTGGAGAGAATTTTTTATTTTTATTATTTTTATAAAATCTGTAATAATAAATCATTATCAAAAAGCCAGTTCTTTTCAGGTAACAATGTTTTGAATGATCTTGAATAAAGCCACTGAGCAGTTTTGCAGTATTCCAAAACAAAAATAGACACAGAAACTATTTTACTGAAGTCAGTTACCATAGAAAGGAAGTATAATAAAATCCTTCATGAGCTCATACTTTATTGATCTAATCAGCTTAAAAATGTATGGATTTTTATGTGGCTACATTTCTATTTTATTTAACTGAAACAAATGTCTAAAAAATATATGAATTATTAATGCTTAATTTTAACATTGTTTGGAGTTTTTTTTCTTATACTGATGTCAATGAAACAAATCATCCATTTCAGGCACACAAATTACATAAATCAAAGGTACAATAATTTATATGAATAATGTAACTCAAAAAATATTTTGAGCATGGTAAGGAAACCCTTATGTGCACTGCTTATGCTCTTCCAAATGCTAAGTGCAAAGGGAAGTGGACCAGAAGGAGAACAGTTAAGGTAACCAGTTAAGGTAACCAGTTAACTTGTCAAGAAAACAGTTAGACATGAGAAGACTGATCTCTCCTTGCTCTTGTGTCTAAAGAGAAGAAGAATAACGAAGATCACAAAATTGCTCCTATTTGCAGCAGAAAATCGAGAATGATTAAGAATGGATCAATTCTGAAGACCAAAGAGAGTGGGTGGCATATTTTTCCATTGTTTGCTTGTTTGGATAATTTTTGTTCAGTTAAAATGAAAACACTTAGTGCTGCAAGAGGTGTACTGGTAACTTTTATCTTCTCAGTTGCCACAAAGATAAGAGCTGCACTCTCTCCTTGACACACAGCAAACAAGGCATCACCAAATCTCATACACTTGCTAGTGAAAAGAAAAGCAAACTGAGAGGTAGATGAAAACTTCTTGCTTAGGGAAACTCAGTTTAGGAAGAGACATGCAGCATATGTTCTCATTTGCTATATCTGTTAAAGCACATCAGGATATTCAGACTGAACATCCATGCTGCCTGCAACAATCTTCTTGTCTCTCTCTGTGTCTCTTTTCCTTGGATATCCTTCACCAGACAGTGAAATAAAGTAAGACAAACACAACTCAAAGAACAGCGAAATAGTTTATTGGCTAATGCTCAAAGAACAAGTGACTGGAACTAATACCTTCTCGGCCAAACATTTATTTGCTCACAAAGCCCAAAGAGACAACCAGCAAATCTCTGTGACCAGGCAGCCATCTGCCAGATGGGGAAAGGTCAATCTTTGCTGCTGCTAGTAAGACATTAATCATCATCACCATCAGGTTCTTTAAGGAGTTTTATAATCGTCTATATTTTTTCAGATAAGTCATAAAATCATAGAATATCCTAAACTGGAAGGGACCCACAAGTATTTGTCTTATTTAATCGCTGAACTGTTATTGACTGCTGTCTGAAGGATAATGCTATTGTCTTTTTTTACCTTTTTCAGTATACTTCTCTCCTGGTTGGAAAGTGTAGAGATGCCTAGTGATACATGAACTTGTATCATGGGAAGGTTGGAATACATTTAAGGACTTTTTTCTTTATCATGACATTTGTTCAGTTACAGGAAGAGATTGACCCTATTCCTTGGAGGTACCCTTGGAGATCTTTACATAAAGTTTTTCTGGATGCAGTCTTTAGCAATCTATTCTCATTGAAACTCTTTGAGCAGTAACGTGGATTACATGAATTCCAGAGATCTCATTAAACCTGAATTAATTTATGATTCTATGACATTTTCCAGAAAGGAATGCCCTGGAATAAATGTCTGTTGAAGGAGACAAAATAAAGTGCACAGGTATATGGAAGGGCAATGAGAGAAGTCCTATCAAAATTTTATGGAGAGAAAAAGGAATTTGCAGGGAAATCTCACAGAAACATACAAAGGTTTGGGTTGGGAAAAACCTAGTTCCAATCCCCCTGCCATGGTCTGGGACACTTTTCACTACCCCAGGTTTCTCAAAGCCCCATCCAACCTGACCTTGAACATTTCCCCGGATAGGGCATCCAAAACTTCTCAGAGCAACTTGTTCCAGGATCTCCCTACCCAATTTCAATAAGTTGAAAACACTTTATTCCCAAATTCCAATCTAAGCCTAACCTCTTTCAGTTAATGCCATTATTCCTTGTTCTATCAGCACATGCCCTTGTAAAAAGTCTCTTTCCAGCTGCTACAGGAAGTAGTCATAAAGCTGTGAGAAATGTGGAGAAAAAAAAGATATTAGAAGTTATTGTTTTCAAATGAATTCTAGATATAATTTCCCCATGCAACCCTGTGATTTTTGGAGCCTCCTAGTTGTATTCATCATTCTTTATTTAATTCTATACTTTGCTTGTTCAGATGTAGGCTTTCCTCTTCAAACCTGGATGAGCCTTGCATAGAGAAAAATACCTCAGCTGAGAGAAATAATATACACCTAAACAGGTCCACATGATCTTGAAGTCTGGATGTCTGTGCTGTTGGAGACTATAAACAAGTTCAATGTTGTCATCCATGTTCTCCCTCTAAAGAAAGCTGTTAATGAACAATTTGTTTGAATTTGTGCCAAAAACATTTTCAGGAAGTTGCTCAGTCCTGATCTTGATGATAAAAATAATGTCATTTGGAGTAAATTTCATTGTCACTTAAGCTAGAAAGGAACATTAGCCTTGCTCTTTATGAAACTTGATGTTATGATTGTTTTTCTATTGCAGGTTTGGAAAATGTTCAAAGGCAGAACCAATATTTCTTTCAAATGGAGTACCAGAAATCTTATGTTCCCTGTATCAGTGTCATTATTTTCTTTTTTTTTACTTTATTTGTATTGTTTTAACTCATTCTCAGGCTAGAATATAGCTATTTGGTTTTTCTTTGTATGTTAACACTGTATCACACAAATGGAAGCTTTTCTGGCACAAATCATAAAATAAAGAAATATTCTGTAGAAAGAAAATATTCTTAAATTGCCCTTGTCAGTGTAATATATTAGTCCCTAAAATTTGACTGGTTTCCCAGTCATCCAATTAAGTGACATTTATTCCCAGTCTAGTAATATGAGGGTGAGTATACAGGACTGAAGTAGAGGTTCTGCATTTTTTTCTGGTCTAGTCATCCTTCTGACATCATATTTCTTTTTCTTTACTTCTGAGGCTGACCAGTGTATTGCATGGTAGAGAACAGCACAACATTAGCAGCAGCTGTTGAGCTTTTCCATGTATATATGAAATAGGAGCCCATCAGATGTGAAGATGATGAACAGTATGTGTCTCATGATTGTTACCCATACAACAAAAAGGTTGGCTGGTGCCACACAGCCCAACACTAACTGTCCATAGAGCTCTCTTTAGCATAAACTTTAATAAAACTCCATAAACAATGTAGAACATTATTATAGATAATCAAACAAGGGTTAAGTAAGTCAATCTTGGATTTAGAAGCTGTACAACTATATTTGTAAAATGCTTCATTCAACTGCAGTGGCTGAGAAACAAGTCTCATAAGACCAGGCACAGCACTGCATCAACAAATCTGCATTGGCTGTGGGAATCTGAGATGGCATTGCTATTCACTGTCTTGCCACAGTACATCAATGTATGAGTTCTGGTTGCTTGCTTCAAGCTGTACAGAAAATACAGACCTCATGAATTCCTGAGAGTCATCATGCATGAGGAAATCAACAGATCATAAAAGGAAAAAAGTAGTTCAAAGCATACTGCAAAAAATAAACCTTAACTGTTCCTCTGCCTGGTCCCTCTGGATCTGCAGATGCATCTCACCAGGTCTCATGGACTTGTGCACATTCAAATTCATTAACTGGTCTCAAACATGGTCTCCTATTGTTGGCAGCTTTTAATTCTCCCAGTCCCTGCTTTTGTCTTTTATGGCTCAGGTGGTGTTGGTGGAACACTTAGTGGTGAAGAAGACAAGAAAGCCATTAAGTACCTCAGCCTTCTCCATATCCCAGCTAACCAGGTCTCCTGTTTCCTTCTGGAAAGGGTTCATGTTTTCTCTAGCCTTCCTCTTACCACTGAAGCTTGTACCGAAGCTTTTTTTGTTGCCATTAATGCCTCTGGCCAGGTTTAATTTTATCAGGGCTTTAGCCTTCTTAACCTGATCTCTGGCTGCTTGGATAATCTCTCTGTATCCCTCCCAGGCTACTTGACCCTGTTTCCACCCTCTTTAGGCTTCTTTTTTGTGCTTGAGGCTGTTCAGGAATTCTTTGGTTATCCACACAAGCCTCCTAAGGTGATTCTTCAATATTAAGAAGCTTTCTTGAGTCCCTGTTCTCTCCAAGGCTTTATCACACAGCACTCTACCAAGCAGACCCCTGAAAAAGCCAAAGTTTGTTTTCTAGAAGTCCAGGGTAGTGAGCTTGCTGTGTGCTCTTGCTTTGCTAAGGATCTCGAAGTCCACCATTTCATTGTCACAGCAGCCCTTGAACATTATGTTCCCCACTTCAACAGCTCCTCCTTGTTTGTAAGAAAAAGTTTCAGCACAACATCTCCTTGCTGTACTTGGAGAGGGCCATTGCCACCAACACGTTCCAGGCACTAGCTTATCCCTTTCTGTGTTTTCCCTCTGACAGGGGAAAAATTGATGTGATCATGGGGTGGTTGACATCCCCACAGGGGCTTGTGAACATGAGGCTGCTCCAGTCTATCTGTAAAGGGCCTCATCAGCTCAGTCTTCTGTTGGGTGGCTGCCCCAGATCCCACCACAATGTCACCCATCCTGCTCTCCCTTTAATCCTCACCCATAAGCACTCAGGCTGCTGCTCATCCATCGCTCGGCGCAGCTCTGTGCCCTGCAGCTGGTCATTGACATGGAGGGCTCTTTGTCACCTGTCTGTCTGTCCTTCCTGAAGAGCCTGTGTCCCTCCATTCCACAGCAGCCATTCCACTGCCTCTCCATGACAATGAGACATAGCCCTGCAGCTAAACGTGTTTTTGTAACTCCTCTTGTTTATTCCCCACCTATGTGTTACAGCCATTTATTTGAGTTGGGCCCAGGACAAAGCTGACTTCCTGCCTTCGTTTGCAATTGTTATTTTTAGGAAGCATTTTTAAGCAGGTATTTATTTCATGAAGCTGTACAAAGAAAAACACCTTACCTGTCACAGAACAGACTCTAAGCAAATAAAAAAGCTAAAAAGTGAAGTCTTTACAGATCTAAGATGACATGACAAAAGAAGCAATATTAAAGTGGCAAGAGAGATAAAGGGTAATAACACAAATATTCTACATTCAAAATAAAGCATAGGAGGAATTTGGAAGAAATGCATGTACAATTCTCCCTCTAAAAATAATGCAGAGATGAAGGTAAAGTTCAAGCAACCAAACCCATTTGAAAATACCAAAGAGGTCAGCTGTTCTCAGGCTTACATTAATGATACATTTGTGTTTCTATCTCGTTTTGCCCTCCTGCTCCTACTTTTTGTGTTCTAATCATATATTCACCTTCAAAATAGTTTGATATTTTTTTTAAATTAGCAGTGAAGGATATATTTTATTCTTTTCCTTCAGAAGTATAACTCTCTAGAGGGATACTGCCTGAAGCTCAGGAGTAGTGCTACAGGCTTAGACTAATAAATCATTTTTAATCAGATTGTTTGTATCATTGTAGTAATGTTAATTTCCTTTTAATATCTTTGTGTCCAGAGAACTCACAGTAGTTTCTTTCAGCTTCCACAGTTTCATCTTCTGAATTCAAAAGATAAATACATAAAGAAGAATCCCTCACATATCCAAAATTTTAGGTACTAATGGGTTTATTATTTGCTTGAGCTTTCATTTCTAGATTCAAAGTGAGAGCACCATGTTTTGAAAAACATAATTTCAAAAGAAAATTTAAAACTATACCAAAAAAATGCTTATTTTGTAGAGATACAACTAAAAAAGCAGTTGCCTGTCATCTTAATTCCTCTTTGCTCATCATTACATTAAAAATAATGAGTTTTACTTATGCTGAAAACATTAGTAGGCATTTGTATCTTCTCAGATCCTTATCCTTGTTTCTATTTGTGTGCATGCATAATCTAAAAATTTTTGGTCCTCAAAATATGTATAATATGTTCCCTTCTACAATAAAACAAATGAACTAGACAACAAAAGGGTATATAAAATCCCTGAAGAAGGTATATCCTAAAATAAATCAGAACATTTTAAGAATAAAGTAATGAATCCATTTCATTATTTCTTGCAATGAGAACAGCAATCTGAACATTAGGAAGTTCAGAATGTAATGCATCATGAACTTCCATATAGAGAGCAGAAAAGCAATTCTAATAAATAGGCAGATCATATAAAAATGATTTGTATCAATATCTATCAGTCTGAACTCTGACAGTAGTGCACCCACTGTTTCCCCCAAAGTAGGCAATAATGAAAAAGTGTCTCTTCCATTTATGCATTAATTTCAGGACTGATTGCACCTAACCACATTGAATCTGTCCACATCCTTTTCAAGCATGGCAACTAATGATCACAATTCCTGTCATGTAGATCAGTGCTTCAACATCCGGTTGGAAATTGTCAACTCTGCATACTACAAATCTATGTTCTGTCAATATTACAAATGGATAAGCAGACAGGTGCCATTTCAGACTCCTCTCATACTCTTAAGATATGCTGAACCATTTTGCCAAATAAAGCTCAAAAGTGTATTTCCCTGGGCTCAAAAAATGTTTCCCTGCATTTACTTTTTAATACACAATATCACATGTGTCCATTTCCAGTTTTTTGCACTGATTCAATTTTTACTTTTCAGCATGGTACAACTTTAAGGTATAATGCCACAAAAACACTGAGAAAATATCATAACAATTTTCTATGCTAGCTTTTCAGTTAGGCAATAACTCGTACCCAGAGGACATCTAATAGATCTTATGCAGATCAAATTTAATAATTGTACAGGCTGGAGAATTGAGAACAGTTGTGCTGAGAAGGACTTGTGGGTCCTGGTGCATGAAAGGGTGGACCTGAGCCAGCAATATGCATTTCCAGTCCAGAAAGTCAACCACATCCTGGGCTGCACCAGGAGAAGAGGTGGCCAGCAAGTCTATGAAGGTGATTCTTCCCCTTCATTCTTGTGAGACCCCACCTGGAATACTGAATCCAGCTCTGATGTCCTCAGCACAGGAATGGCATGTACCTGTAGAGTGAATCCAGAGGACAGCCATGAAGATGACTGGAGGGATGAAATATCTCTTCTGTGAGAAAAGTCTGTGAGAGTTGGGGCTGTTCAGCCTGCAGAAGAGAAGGCTCTGGGGTAATTGTTCTGTAGTCTTTGAGTAATTGAAAAAGCTTTGTGAGACGGGTGTGGACAAACATTTACAGGGTCTGTTGCAATAGGACAAGAGGCAAAGCACACAGAAGGTCAACTCAGATTTAGTATAAGGAAGGAGCATTTTACAAAGGAGGTGGTGTGACCCTGGAGCAGGCTGCCCAGAGAGGTGGTGTGTACCCTATTCCTGGAAACATTACTGGTCAGACTGGACTGGACTCTCAGCAGCCTCTTGTAGTTCAAGATGCTCATTGCAATGGAAGTTTGAACTGGAGGATCTGTAAAGATGTCTTCAAACTGCTCCTGTGATTCTGTGGTTCTATGATCTTCATATTTATGTGCCTTGCCGTCTTCTTTAATGACTTTCTAATGCCAAAAAATAATAAGGAAATTAGAGTGAATGGGGAAAAAAGAAAAAAGTATACATCAGGAATAAATTATTGTGAGAGAAAAATTATATTTACAACATAAACTTCACTTTAATTATTATGCAGTACTTAAAAGCTACAATGAAATAAAATAAAATATGATCAATAAATTGCATAGTGTTAATCATGTCAGCTAAGGGACAGTTGCAGACAAGCTAGAAAAGGTCAGTGATGATTTACCTACTACTGCAAAAATCTACTTGAAAACAGAATGCTAGCTTTTCTGAAGAAATAGACATTTAAAAAGTTAGAGAAGAAGAATGAATGCTGTCAAATTAGGCAAAAAGAGTACTTACAAACTAGGAATGACAAAGAGATAATCATGCTGACATCAAAACATGTGCATAAAATAACAACTACTGTTAAAAAGTGTGAAGAGTTTTGTTTGTAATGAATATTTTGACAGATATGTCATACAGGTTTCACCTCTCCTCCAAATTTACATTCTATTAACACAAAAGAACAAATGGAAGAAAAACATTTTTGGCAGTATAGTAAATGCACATATATGTGCATACATATTTTAAGATACATTTGTGCTCTGATGGTTAAGGGGTACGGGGTCTGATCATTTGAGTATTTGCTGTTTTGTTTGCTTTGTTAATCTACTACCTCTTTTTTTTTAAGCTAAACCCTACAGGAAATTTCCATTGGATTTCTATTTCCAAAAGATTGGAGACATTCTCTAGCTACTTAAAAGATGTTGATCTAAGCCTCTTAACAATAGTGTGAACAAGTGCCCTTTTCAGGTTGCAGATTTTTTATGTAGAGGAGAGAGATCTATAAATATTTTTAATGTTTCTTTTTTACAGATGGAAAAAATGTGTTCTCATTTCTATGCATATTAATTTATTATGCGATTTGTTTCACACTATACCATTGCCAACCCATTTCAAAAACTGTAGAATAAACTCAACACCAATCCATTTATCCATATCTGTGTGTGTTTGTGTTTGTGTACTTACACATAGGCAGTCTCCCTGTCTGCCCTTTTAAAGTCTGTGCTGGGTTAATCCCTGCCAGATGCTATGCCTGGCTCTTGCTCCCTCCCATCTTCCACAGGATGGGATCCAAACAGAAGGAAGGCAAGAAAGCTTGTGGATCAAGATAATGACAGTTAAACAAATTAAGCAAAAACCACATAAGTGATCAAATCAGAAAAAAAGAGAAATCTTTTTGTTTTTCCCCTTGGTAGGCAGATGTCCAGTTACTTCCAGGGAAGTAGGGCCCTTAGCATGCATAACAGTTGCTTGGAAAGACAAAGACCACAATCATAAACTTCCCTCTTCCTACTATTTCCCCTGAGCTTCTTATTGCTGAGCATGACAGCTTACAGTATGGAATATCCATTTGGTCAGTTTGGTTAAGTTCTGTGTTCACCCACAAATTTTTGTCTGCCCCAAGCTTACTTATTCTGTCAGAACATGAGGTGGAGAAAGAAAGCCTTGGTGCTGTGCATTGCTGAGCAAGAGATTAATGATTGTTGTGTTATCAACACTCTTTTAGCCACAAATGCAAATCAGAGCATCATATGGGTTGCTATGAAGAAAGTTAACTTCATTCCACCCAGACTCATTTTAAAATCTCATTTCCTATTTGTAGACGTGAGGAAAGAGGTAAATTTTATATTTCCTCCATCTTTCTACTTTTTACCATGTTGCACAAAGAGAAAACTATGAGACTACATCAAGAGTGATCCTAAAGAGGCACCAAGAAAAATTGGACAGCTCTACTCAGTTGGTTGGTTTTTTTTTTAAGTAAACAGGTTATGGAAACCAGAAAATAATCAGAGATCACAGAAGGAGGAAAGCATGTAATTCTATTTTGTCAGGGCATTGGGAAAACCTAATCAGGTCTTACTGTCTTAATGGCCTTAACTTCTATATAACTAGAAGATAGAAATAGAACTAGAACCACAGAAATAGATATATATATATATGTGAGTATATCTATCTATCTATCTACACTTCTAAGTCTTATAGTAAATTTATACTATTAATATAAATTGTTTAAACATGGAGAAGAGATCAGTCTTTAACAATACCATGGTCTTGCTGGGCATGTTGAAAAACAGATGGACATTCCATAACATGAACAGACGAGTTTTCAGTAAAGCTTCACAATGAATTTTGATGCTTTTATTGTTTTACACTATCTGAAGTAGTGAGTTATGTAGTTAGTGAAAAATATTTCCATATCACTTAAATTTAATGTACTTGTCTGTGACTCTGGAAAGACTTCAGAGCAGCTGGAGCAATTGACATTGTGACAACTACCTAAGAATTATCACTATATAGCAGAGCATAAAACTTTAAAACCACTTCTAGAATCTGATGGATTTACACCTGCAAAAACTCTGACTTGCAACAACATAATAGATAGTCTTGCACACTTTAATACCAAAGCAGGTAAGACAGGACAAGAACTAAACTTTCCTAACAAATTAGGGATTCATTATGTCCTATCAAGTACATCCTTCTACTATACAAAAAAGGATGGCAATTACATCCCTTACTGCCAAGCCCCACAGCTTAGTGGAGATCTAGTACCTTAAAATCGACAACAATAGCAACAATATCAAAACAGTTTTGAGCATACAGAGAAATGATTAAAATAGTCTTAAAACAGCATGAGTTTATGTTTGGAGTCTCTTCCAAATCCCAGCTACAGGTTCATAGTGCAGCTGAGTTTCTATGACTATTTTAAGGGAAAAAATAATAAATTACTCAAGCCAGTCAGCAAGTATTTTTTTTTAATAAGCCAATTATTCAAAATCTAAATCAAGGGGATTTTCTCTCAGTTTAGACTATGTGTAACAATAAATATGTTTCAAGACAATATATTAAATATCCAGACTGAACACAAACCCTTCAAAAACAAAAAATAACCAATATAAGACTATCAGAATGTCATTGGAAAGTTATTTGGTGCTTAAGCACATTTGCAGAATGTTCCTGTAATTAGGTTTAGCAATTTAAAACATATTTTCTTTAATAATGAACACTTAATCACAGAAAAAAGTAATAAATTTTGAAAAAAGAAGATAGGATTTTGTAAATAGGGGTAAAGTAAATTATTCTACTTGTGGTTATTCGTTTCCTCTAACACTCAAATATCAAAACCTGAAACAGAGCAAATAGCTCACCTCTTTCCCTTGAAAGTAATTAAAGATAAAATAAAATATGCTCTACAGCTGTCACAAGAAAGAATGGAAACACAATTTCCAATAACAGAAAGAAGAAATAAGTTTTTCTATTATTAGAATTATGTCAAACATACATAGTACTTCCTTCTAATATGGAAAAGTCAACATCAGTAGCAAACTTATTTTCACTCCCTTTAAATACAGAGTTTAAAAGCTACATAGAAAATTAGCTATAGTGAAGCTTGGAAAGCCTCTGAATTTTTTTATTTTTTTTATTTTCTTTGTGTGTGTCCTACAGTCCCTAATGCCCTTATTTCTGTCTTGGGAATGGAGTATACAGTCAGTTGATTCACTGTCACACAGAATTCGGTGTCTGAACCTTCTAGTGCTGAGAGGAGGAGATAAAATTTATATGTGCCCAGAAAGAAGTAGAGCTTGAGAAGAAAAGAACAAAGGTTGTGTGTGTTATTGTGCAGAAATTCTAGCATCTTTGATTACAACAGGCAACAAGAGATCTCTTCCTTCAATTACAAAGATGTTGCTGGTGGTGAAACTATTGATGTGATGTGAGCCATCACCCTAAAAACCAAACTTCTTGAAGCAGAACCAGAGAATTCATAACATTAATTTTTAGGCTCATCAACATTACAGATAAAAGAATGTCTCTAATGTAGCACAGAGGGATAGCTTGCTAAGCTTTAAAGCCAATTGTTTGGGTTCCAGTCACAGGTTAGCAGTTGAAACACAAAATAAAATTCAAGACCTTCCCCCACACATTTTTTTTCTTTTTCAGAGGGTGTGAGTTTTGATTTAGAGTTACTACCGAACTGAAAAAATTCTGTATAGGCTGCAGTTAGAAATGGAGTAATTAATTCAGTAAAAATGTAACTCAAGTCTTTCTGTATTACCCTTTAACACTGCCATATCTTCAAATAGGTTATTAAATACACTGTGCAGTGCAAATCCATGGTAAACCTGCAGAAGCAAGGAAGACTAGGAAAAATCCAATAAAAGATTTGGAGAGAAAGACTGCATGAAGGGAAGTGTAACACAGAAAACAGAACAGAGAAATTAAATGAATTAAAATTGTTGAAGAAAGGACAAGTGTTTGCTGCAAATCTGTAGCTAAACTGTTAGCATAGTGTAGAACATGATATTAAAGTATAGATATCTTTATGGACCTCTTAAGAAACATGTAATGGCTTTTGCCCCTACTGATTCAGGAGCACTGACAAAGACATTCCTTCTACTGATTTTTCCAGAAAACAACAATTTGAGTTACAGAAGATATCTTGTGACCTTCAGACCTACCATAAAATTTTGAATTTATTTCAAAACATGATTTGTGCCTGCTTAATTTGGAAGGCAAAAATTGCAAATGGCTCACTAAAAAAATAAAAAGCTCCATTTTTATCCCTGCTTTCATACTGTCATTTGGTGTGGATGACTACAAGACTACTTGAGATATACATTGCATATTCAGAATGGGGACTATAGCCCAAACTTCTCTGCACCACTCTGTGATACTGTGCCCTTGCAGCACACATACCTCAGAGAATTTTCACCCTGAGACTCTAGCCAGAAAGATGTGTGGTAGTTGGAACTGGGAAAGTTGGAAACACTGGAAATCTGAAGTGAAATAATCAGATAATAGAAAAGGTCACAAAATGGGAAAGGAACATAGATAATGGAGAAGAAAGCATAGAAATTGTTTAGAGGAAAAGACTGTAAAATTGCTGGTCATTCAGTGAGAATGGATTTTGTATCAAAAACATTTGAACCTTTTATTTCGCTAAACAGCTACTCTTCTCCTCTCTCTTTCTTTCCTTTTCTCTCTGTCTTTCTCTCTCTATGTATATATATGTATAAAGAGTCAATAGCAGTCACACTTTAGATATTCCTTGCTTTTTCCTAATTGCAATTTATATTAAATATGGAGAATACTTTTATTTGTAACTATGTGCAACACTTTATATTAAATGATTTCACAGTGCTATAGGATTAAAAAAAAAACAAACAAACATTACCTTGTCAACATAGCACATATAGCACAGGAAGAACATTGACCTGTTGGAGCCAGTCCAGAGGAGGGCCACCAGGATGATTAGATGAATGGAAGCACCTCTCCTATGAGGAAAGCCTGAGAATCTTGGGTTTGTTCATCCTGGAAAAAAAAAAAAAAAAAAAAAAAAAAGGCCTCAGGGTGACCTGTGGCCTTCCAGTACTAATGAGGGCCTACAAAAAAAAAAAAAAAAAAAAAAAAAAAAAAGAGAAAATAGAGAAGGTTATTTTACAAGGGCATGTAGTGACAGGATATGGGGAAAAGGCTTCTAACTGAAATATAGTAGGTTTAAATTTTACATTAAGGGAAAATTCCTTACTGTGTGGAGCACTGAAACAGGTTGCCCAGAGAAATTGTGGTTCCTCCATCCCTAAAAATGTTCAAGGTCAGGTTGGACGGGGCTTGGAGGAACTTCTCTAGTGGAAGATGCCCCTGTCCATGACAGGTGGTTGGAACTAAGTGATCATTAAGGTCTCTTCCAACCCAAACCATTCTGTCATTCTATGACTCTTTGAACATACAGTTACCTTCCAAAAAACTTATTCCCTTTTAAATCCCAAATAATCCTTTCCAAAGGGATTCATGATTCCTCATGCTATATTATGTATATATATACAATATATATAAAATGGCCTCTTGCCAGCTTTTTAATAATTATTCATAAAATTCAGTCCTTAAACAATGTTTCTTTGAAGAAAAGAATGAAACATTTACATGCAGCAAATCTCAGTGGATCTTAACTGATCTTTTTTACAGGAGGTCCATTTCCTCATTATTTGATGACTAAATAGATTATTCACACCAAAATAGACACAAGGTCATAGTCTGTAATTTCTGACCTCCTGTAAAATATCATAATTTTACAGTTTCTTATGGATATCTAGAGGTGCTTGAATATCACTATATGACATTTTCTTTTCTCCTGCTAATTGAATATTTTAGTAATTTCAACACACCTTGGATGTCAAATGTGAATACTAATGAACATTTTGTTCTGCAGGAAAGGCACATAAACATTATATGTATTCCTATGCATGATTACTTCCATTTTTCTTTTTAAAGATCTTTTCCCAAATCTCGCTGAATGTATGGAACTAGACAGGTTTGGGTTTTTTTCTGCATCAGCATACGCGGCATGAAATCATAATTTTTCTAAATGTAGAACATTTTCTCATCCTCTGCTCTTTCCCATTTGTAAGCATGACCTAAAATTCCACAAAAATATACTTTATCAAAGTCACTGGATATTTTATTGGCAAATATATTTAGATAAAAGAAATTAAAAATCAGACATACTATGGATAATATATTTGAAAATTTAGAGCTTTTTCCCTTCTATAAAATATTATCTGTTTGCCATCTATAAGTACATTAAATATGGATGATGAAAAATGATAGAGAAATTTTATACTCCAAATTTTAAATGTTCACAATCGTTGTGGAACTGTTCCAGCAGCTGTAACCTTACTGGAGTGTGATCTTTTCTAAATAAATGAGTGTAACAGAAATTGTGTGCACAACTTGACAGCACAGAAAGAGGTAAGAGGTACTAGCCTACATGGTTTCCCTTTCAGATTCTAAGATGTAGAGTGTTATTTATTTCAAAGTAGTTTACCACTAATGTAACTTCTCATATATGAAAAGGCTAGAATTTTCCTCATATCATAATATTTTCTCCAAATTAACATTAGTTCATTGTGTTGTTACTTTTTGTGTTGTAAAGTCAATTTAGCAAGGCTGAGATATTTTTTCAATTATATTTGACCTAGAAGGTAAAAGTCATGAAGTGACATAACATAAAAGACATCAACTATTCTATATCCCAATTTACATAAGCATAAATTGTTGAAGAGTAGCTACAGCACATAGAAAGTCAGATGTCTGTAAGTATATAATGGCTATAATTCCAGAAATTTCCATTTTAAAGCAAGGCATTTTCTAGAGCTCTAGCTGTCTAGAGATTTCCTAAAATTAACCTGGAAAAGAGAACAATCATTGACGAATCAAGGGAAAAGATATATTAAATGTAAACATAATTTCTAAAGTATTTTAGAGATAGAAGTTAAAATTTAGGTAAACAGAAATGCAGCATGCACCCACATACATTCAAACCCCTCATTCAGGTTTCTACTAAGCAGTATACATCATGTGGGTTTCCTAAATGACCCCTGAGATTATACCAAATCAGGAGTAAATTATTCATTGGCATGCATTTTGGAGATTGGTCTCACATGATTTAAAAGCAAGAGTACTGATTAAAGAATAATAAGGAGAAATGAAAGGAAGAGTCTTCGTGGACATGATTCTCAGACTTTTTTTTGGGTGCTCCCTCAGAAGCATCTTTATAAACCTAAATTGTCCAACAGCACTAAGCATGCAATGAAGCAAAAGTGGATCATATACCCTTAATTCTGCTTTGTACAGGTAGTGATAGCACCTCGACTAGAATTCATTTTAGCCTACAGCCAGCTTACTGGTGTGACTAAGGTATATTATAATTTCAAAAGATAACAGCTGTAGTTCAAAGAAATAGAGTAGTTAGAAGATGTTTAAAACCCATGGTCTTACAGCAACAAAAAGATTACAGTCTAATAGCTATTGTAAGAATAACAGTAACACTAAATACGAACAAGGAAGCCAATTAAACTTTTTATTAGATAGTGCTTTTTCTATTTTTGTATTAAAACAATATGTAACTCAATGTCTGGCTTTATTAATCTTATTTGCCTTTTCTTACTTAAAATTTGGTTTTTCCTATATTGGTTGCTAACAACACTCTACTATATGCAAAAATGAAGAAATCATAATGTCTGAATGAAGTTAAACTTTGGTACAACAAAGAAGATGTTTATACAACGCTTACTTACCCATCAGCTGAAGTTTGACTAAATCCAGCAGAAGTCTAGGCAAATATGTTACTAAAACTTTAATATATGCCACAAGGAAATTGAGTATGCCATTCTCCCCATCTTCTAGACACCTGCCTCTACTTATTTTGTAATAAAATATGAAATTGCTTACTTATGAATCCATAACAATGAGAGAAATGAAAAAGAATTCCACTGGAAAAGTAAAGATCTTTTCACCTTTGACAGCAGCTTTTTGTTCAAGGGAAACAAAATCAAAAGAATAATTTGATACATATTGCTTATTTTAGATAGATGTAGTCCATACAGTTTAAAAATCTGAAGTTACTTATAAGATTTCTTTGAGTAACCTATAGACAGAAGTTTGTGATAACACTGTTGAGAGAAAATTACTTATCAATTCAAATGGAATATTAACACTGTGAAATGCTATTCTCATAATCACTATACTAGTTAATTATTGTTGCTAGGAACAAACAAACAAAAAAACAAGTGAGCTGAGTAATTTGATCTGCTTAGAAACATTTTATGCTTTAATGCTACTGACTTAGAAATGTGTAGTGAAACAACGCTCTCAAAAACATGATAAGCAAAATCTGGTGCAAAGTAAGTCAAGCTATTTTAAGTTACCAGACTTCTGAAAATTTAAAATTAACTTTGTGAAGACTTTTAAAACAAGGGCTTTAGAACTAGATTTGAAGGAAAAAAAGTTGAGATTTCCTCAGAAACTTCAGAGAAAATTAGTGCATTGGAGATGCTAAATTATGCTTACTGTAATATTCCTTATCTTGAAACATTAAAAAAAAACCAAAAAAATAGATAAACTAAACCAATTATAAAACTAATTTTTAAAATGATGATTGATTCAATTTTGATTTATTCTACCAATTTAAAATACATGAGTAGAAATTAATTACAAAACTAGAAGTTAGTAATTCTTCTGGAAAGGGTAATCTTGAACAAGTAATTTTTTGAGGTGTGATCCCTAAGTGTATATATATATCCTAAAGTTATTATAAATTTTATGTGACGATTTCCATATAGACATAACCATGGACATTGATTTGCATGTATACACTTATATGTCACTGTGTATTTGTGCACAAACAGTATCTTAAGAGAAAAAAAAAAAAAAAAAAAACACAAAAATTAGAGAGTGGCATGTAATTAATCCAAGGAATTTGAATATAAAAGTAAAATCCTTTCTGTAATTTTCTCAATAGCATATATACATCTGCATCTCTCTCCCCTCAACAAAAAGACATTTAAGAACTCAAAAGTAACAATGGAATTCACTGCAGTTGGTTTAGGATAAAAAACTATTGAAGTCACAGAAGTACATATAGATTTTTGTTTTCTTATATAGAAATCCTAAGAATTTTTGAAGAACTATTAGAAAAAAATAATTCTAGACCATTTTTAGGCTGCATGGTCTTAGAAACTGTGAAAGGTTTTTTAAAAAGTAGAAACTAATACTATAATGCTCTACTAATTCTCTGTTAATACTTTTTTTGGTCTAACTGTGGGATTCAAAAAATTCTGCCCTGGCATTTACTAATCTATTTCACTCAAACTATTGGAGGACTGATATCATAAATCCATACTAATTTGCATTGACTGCAGATATAAAGAACACATGCAGATTAATATAATTATTTTAACATAAATACTAAAAATTACTATTTCTGTACTGTAAACACAGTTTGTCCTACTATGTGCTGTATTGGTTTTAAGAAATTTCAGGTACTGTTGATTAAGATGAAAATATAGTATACTTTAGTTCTATATTAAATTTCATATGACATTTTGAGTAAGAGGCTAAAATGATAAAGAATCAACATATTGCATGCTTTCAAAGCTGGATTTATTGAGAGAATCTATGAAAGATTGTCACGAATTCTGTTACAGTGGCTTTTTAAAGCCAAGAATGTATTAAAAAAATGTATGCTGTATTTTAATATGCTCCATTTCAGTCACATTTACTTAGACATGACGTACCACTTAATTCAGTGAAGTCCCATGGCCTGTATTGTGTCACATATGAGACTCGATTACACAGTTTCTCCTGGCTTTATGACATATGAATCCATTAATATCCACAGAATTAAGCAGTTTTATGTCTGGTAGTTAAAGACGTGTGACTGCATTAAAGGAGGCTAAAAAGTTACCATATTTCAATGTAAAATTCTTTCTAATGAACTCTTTACATAAGTAAAGATAATAAATAGAGTCTTTAGAAAGATGAAACCTTCGGTGTACCTTCCCAAGCTACTTAGCTGGAGAACTGACTCATTTGGAAGCTTAATGGCACCAGTTGCTCCCAGTGGCAATCTGCCTCTATTGGAAAAATCAGCATGCAGAAAAAAATTAGCGTGATGATACACTGATAATCCAAGTGTTAGCATGATTAACTATTTCACTTGCTTGATTTGATTTTCATTGCATATTTGCCTCTATATTAAATCTTTATTTTCTCTCAAATTGCCTTATTATGAAATACTTATTCAAGTAAACAATTTTAATTTATTTTTTTTTAGTATCGTGATGGGTTGTATGTCAGAAACACTGGAAATGCAAAACATCATAAAAATAAATGAAAAATTTGTTCAAATTTCCTGTAGTTATTCATCAACTACTATTTCCACTGAAATTGCACTGAAACCTTAAAAGACTAAAATATATTTCTTTTACCCAACCTGTACCTTTTTTTTTTGGCCTCTGAATGTTTAAGTGTTTTCAGTGGAAATATTTTGCAACTGTCTGGTTCACAGGCAGCAACAAATTTCAGTAAAATAAATATTATTGTATTCTTTCTGTTCAAGGTTCACTCAAACTTCAGAATTAATATACTATTTTAGAGAAATAGTGCAGCAAATAATCAATCTACAATAACATGATAACAATAGAGTGGAAAAGGATATTCTACTATTTTTTTTATTTGCCCACTTTATCATATCCCACATTCTCCAATCATTTTTTTCCTTTAAAAAAAAATACACTGCCTATAACCAACCAAACAAGCCCAAATACAACAGAAAAAGTTACCCTAAACATAAGCAATAAAATACACAGATAAAGGAAAGATCATCTATTATTTTAATTTTTTTTCCTCTATGTCATAAATCACTCATAACATTTTGTAGCAACATTTTAGTAGTAGTAGCAGTAATAACATTTTACTAGTAACATTTAGTAAAAACAAACAAACAAATAAATCAAATCATTTTTAGAATTTAATGAATTATTGGGTAAAGGTAACTTAACTCACTGGATCATCAATTTCTACATCTGCATTTAGTTGATTATGTGTGACTGCATACATATTCTTCCATTGCACCCAGCAGAGGCCTGGTTGAATTTTTGCCTGGAAACTTTTTTAGACTAGTCAGAAAACACATTTTATCACTTGATTTTCTCAGTGTTTGCTCAGCTCTTGATTCCACTCTGAATTGATTAAGGCTGCAATGACCATAACAGGAACTTAGGGACCTCACTCCTGTTTTTCCACCTAAAGTGGAAATCCAAAGTTAGACAAGATGAATCCCACCTATCTTCAAAAGGAAGTAATGTTCTTTTATTTTGACCAAATATTTTCAGTAATAACTCTTATTTGTTGAAAGTGAATATTAGAGAATGTTATTTAAATAATATTTCCTATTCTAGTGGAAAAATATACTAGGAACATTAATTTACATTACTTCAATTTCACATACTGTACCAAGGCCTGAGTACTATAGTATTTTACCAGTTTTTTCACTGTGCCCTAGTCCAGCTGGAGAATTCTCACCTGACCGCTCTTCCAAAAGCTCCTCCTGCACATGGAAGGGTTTTTCTTGTGTCAAGCCAATCGCTTCTTCCAGTTTTTCTGTGACTTGCATGCTTTTTAAACTTAAAACCAATTTAGATTACATGGTATAGTTTAGATGGAAAATCTTACATTCATGCAAAATATTTCTTTTTCTAGAAGTATTCCATTTAAACCAACATTTTATTATATTGCCCCACTTATCTCAATGCTTTCTTTCCTGTGTATTAATTGCAGGGATGAAAAGTATAAGCACTCAAACTACACTGTTTTTTACACAGAAAATGAATTTAATCCAAATCTCCAGAGTGGACAAGAAAATTAAGGTAGAGTAAAACAGAATGTTAATATTGTGAGATTGTGTGAATTTTTTCCCCTTTAATAAACACCAAGTAGCCTATTCCCTTTCTCACTGAAAGAAAAATTGACTCTCAATTCATACAGAAAGAGTTTTTGTAGAATAAGTGGTTCCTGTGAGTTCCCATGCTCATTTTCTGTTATAAATTGGTCTTTTTCACGTTCCTTTATTCAAATGGTATTGTTCTTTTTATCTTTGCTGATACTTAAGACAAGACGCTTCACTATCTTGTGCTCCAAAATCCTAATCTATAAAAATCAGTTTTAATACTCAATACATAAATAAATACACACACATCTATACAAAATCCTGGTATTCTTAAAAAAATTTAATTAAATTACACATTCTTAGTAAAATATAACATCTCTGTATGTAAATTGCTAGAGAAGAGTTAGATGTTATCATCACAGCTATTGTTCTTGCATTCTTTAAAATTTGCAATTTTTTTTTTCATCCAGGAATATCATTAGGTATCAAATAATGCAACTACTTTTCTCACTCCAACTTCCCCCAGTCCTGGTGGATCAGCATCACTCTGACCAAGACACCTCAAAATTTCAACAGTCAGGTCTCATTTCTGGATCCAGAGATGGTGATTTCATACCTTTCTACTCTTATACTTCCAATTTTTTTCCTGTCCTCTTATACATTTTCTCAATTTAATTTTATGCTTTTTATTATTGCTTTTCTATCTAAAATGGCTACATTTTAAAATTTGACAAGTACATTATTTTACCTTAAATGTTCTAAAGTTTGCAAGATACGAAAACTCCCAAGAATTTTGTTGTTTTTCCTGTGCACCACTCAGAGTAAATCAAGCAACCTTTCCCTTAACCCACAAAGTGGAGTGGGCCACAACAGCTGCAGACAAACAAACAAACAAACAAACAAACAGCCCACCAAACCAAAACAAAATCAACCAAACCACTCAGACAAATTCCATTCATTTTTTATAGGAATCGAGTGGGCTACAGGAGCCAACACTACAATCTACAAGAGAACACTCAAGTCTGGTGAAAAATCTGTGATGAAAAGGATGGACCCAATATTGTCATGTCTGATGATAAAAGTTCCTACTTCAAAACATTCAAGTGTATTTGCAGGCCTGAAGTTCTTTTTGCCTTAAAAAGGGCTCTTATGTAATCTTAAGGGTTACCAGACTTAGAAAGAGGATGTATATTGCCATTATGAAATACTGACAACTGAAATATCCACCTGAAAGGGAAGTCCAAATAAATGCAAATCAGTGAACACAAAATCAAGGTTAAATCAAACAGAACCATGGCACTCACTCTCTCAACCCTGTTCTTTGTTCTAGAAGAAGGTACTGGCTCTTGTAGATTATATTTGAGACAGCAACAGATGACAAATTAAAGTCCATTCCCTATAAATATCTGACTAAAATTTTGAAAAAATTCAAGAAAAAGAACAAGATTATTTCCTAGCTTAAAATTTATTTTTTATATTTTTCCTTAAAGGGCTAATATATAATTCTGAAAATGATAGGCAAGGCAGCATTACATTTACGTCAAGATAAATTTCCTTCATTAGAATTTGTTATTTTCAGTGTCATTTGATGTCCGTGAGCAAAAAGTCCTTTGCACTCACCAGTTTCAGCAAGATGATGTCATAAGAAAAGCCCCAGTTGTTGTAGCTTCATTGGTTGCCAGGATATCATTACAGCTGTGTAACATTCCTCCACCTACCACAAAATTTGCCATTATTAGACACACTTTTGAGTTTAACCTAGAGTATCGCCCAGCTTCATCTGATGGATTGAATTTTGTCTTGCTGAATTTTTGCTCAAGGCCAAATTATCTTGAAAAGTGTAAGTGAAAATTATATGCATATTTCTAAGGAAGATATTAACAAATAAGTATATGAGAGAATGTGCATGCAGAGAGAGTGAACTGTCATCTAAGTTCTACATCCATCCTGTGTCTTGGAGAAGGTCAGTGCTGTGCTATGCCCCTCACATATCCTGGGGTTTTTTGCTACCTTGTTACTTCCCTGCTAGAGGAACTGCTTGCCAAATCTCTGTCTGATCTGATTAAGTCAGGCAATACAGCACACTAAGCAAGGAATGCCTTCACAGGTGTTCCTTCTGAAAAATACCCATATAAAAGAGGTGAATCCAGTTTTAAGTTGGGTACCTCTTGAAATCTCTTTGACTTGGAAGCAGGCTCTGATGCTGATTTTACTTTAAAACATTACTGTGGCAAATTCAAGTATTCAGCATTCCCAATACTTCAGAATTACAGTTCCAAGTATAATTTCTGTCCAACCTATGTACACATATTTGCATGTTTTTAGATTTATCACTTGGTAATATCCCTTCCTTCAAACATCCAGCTTGTATGATATCTTTTATCACTTAGTGGACAAATATTTAAACATTTTGATTTCTTATTATTTATCTTTTAGTGTATGAAGTACAATATCCAAGTGCTGATATGAATGAAAAAATATCTTTCACTCTGAGTTTCCAAAACCTACAAATTAATACTCATGTGATTCTTTTAAAAAAATCATGGACACTGCACAAAGCATTTAAGTCCAAAACAAGAACCTGGAACAAACTTCTCATCCATTCAGTGGCAAATTCTGAATCTGCCACCTACAGATAATGTCTCTATACACTAGCTTACATGACTTAAACTAAGAAACACAGATCACATTGTGATACAATGAAGAAGACAACATAAAATAAAGCCACTGATTTTAAACACAATGGTGTCTGAGTGTTCCATAAATATCAGCATCCATGATATGAGAATACATGCCTATTATCATTTTATAAACAAGCAGCTGAAATAAAACTATTTGGGAACATGGGATAAAAAGAAGATAAGGGAACTCACACTAGGGAAAAATAAAATGTGAAATGCAGAGCTCTCATTTGGGATATATGAGAACAGAGATTTATCACTCTCTTATTTTAACCAACAAGTTTGAACTAACATTATTCCATGTTAATCTAAGAGAAATGCTCTCTAGTCTTTCTTGTAAAGCTTTCCCCATTTCATAGGCAAGTTAAGCAGTTCTTGAATCACTGAGGGACAGCAAAACTTGTATGTGCTCAGGAGCTATTGTCCTGGACTGCAGTGAGAACGACCTTGGCACAATCTCCCAGTCAGAGACAGGACACAGCTGAACATTGTTTTCTCATCTCTTTTGTTAATGCTTCTTTATAAGGACACTTAGCTGTTCAAAGCAAATTAACATTGGCTACAGCTGTTCTTGGCAAAGTTTAGTCTGCCACAGGTCACACATCAGCATCTCACACTGGATATTCAGAAAACTTTAGGGGTATTATCTTCATTAGGTCTGAAGGAAAGGACAGGAAGGTGTCTAATTCTCCAGTTGTCTTCATCACACAACAACATTTCTTTTCCAAGAGTTTTCTTCTTCATAAACTATAACACTTCCTATTAAAAAAAAAACAAAACAAAACAAAACAAAACAAAACAAAACAAAAAAAAAAAAAAAAAAAAAAAAAAAAACAAAAAAACAAAAAAACAAAAAACGAAACAGGAGGAAAGATTCAACTTACTTCAATGTATGTCCCTGATCACTGATTTTCCTGTGGTGCTAAGCAAGCACCATGGTAAATGACAGAATTTTGGCATACAAATCAGACATTTTTAGAATTTGAAAAAAAAGCTGACCATCTGAAGTTGCAAAGGTCACAGGTTTTTTAATCTATTAATTATGAAGAATGGAAAGAATTAACTTTGAAAGAAAAACTGTATTTCCCTACAAAACTGTAGGGTTCTGAAAATTTTTGGCCCAGCTAAAAAACAAAGCAAAATAAAATGTTTAAACCACATGCACAGAACCACAGGTTTAAAAACTTGCAGTATTTTTAAGTCATAAGTCATAACCTATTTTTCTTTCCTTAGTATGCTGCATCTTTTAAATATATGCTTCATTTCTTAGTCATCTGGCCCTGTCCCATGTTGGAATTGCTCCCTGCTGTTAATTAGAGGTGACCATGATTTGATTAATCTCAAACATGTGTTATATATGCACATTATGGAAAACTGTATTCTATATTTTCTACTTTAAACATTTTTGAATGTAATGGAAAGAAGCCAAACATTTTTTAAGGACCTAATCTTATCTTAATGAACAATATGGATACGATCAAAATAAGACATTCTAATCCATTTAAAGTGTTAAAAGTTCACAGAAATATGCACTAATCATGTACAGTATTTATCAATGTAATACAAACAAGGTTTCAAATGCATACCACCTGAGCATCATTGCTATCTGTAAATCAAAAGTTCTCTCCATTTGGACAAAAGTTTGTCACAGTTTGACAATGTGCTTTACCTGACCCCACGTTGTTGGTATGTTATCCATGTAGACATTTTTTGAAGACATTAGCCATATTTTTTATACCTAAAGAGCTAATAGTCAAGGATGACTATAGCATTGCCTTATGATTTTATATAGCTCTTGGTCTTGAAAAGTCTTTAATGACTAGAGTACAAACATAGGATTATTTTTTAGGACAGGATAATTCATATATTTAAATTACATTTTAGGGTTAGTAATTATACAGTCATATGAGAAAAATTCACTATATAAGAAAGGCCAAGTGTATGATTAAATATTGTCTTGGTTTATAAACATCTATAAAGACCACTACTAAACAGGAAGTTATGAATACTTTATGTCATATTAATATAAGTGCCTATGCATTTTTGTGCAAATGAAAATACTGTGAGTATTAACAAAAGTTCACTATTTCCTCTAGCTATTCAAAAGAGATTATTTTTAAAAAGTTAAGTATAACAATTTCAATTTTTAAAAATGACAATTATTTAATTTTCTGGTTCTAATTTTTTTTTTATGTATAACTCTGTTGTTATTAATATACAGCCTCCAGTGGTAAGTGAAATATAATTCCAACTAATTTTTCCTACAGTTGTATACAAATCAATAACCATAAGAATCCCAGAGGAAAAACATGCTGTATGGCCCTCCAAGTTCCTAATGAATGCAAATAAGCTGACCTTTCTTTGACAACTGTGAATATGGTTTTTCACAATTTTACCATTGAAATTGCTGTAATCAGCAATTCATACAGTGAAAATGGAGCCAATAGTAGTTGTAAATAATTATGCATTACAAGAGGGTGCATGGTACAGTTACCATAGTGAACAAACTTCATGATTTTGGGTATCAGTTACTCTAATGTATTTTGTCAAAAAAGATCTTCAAAGAGAACACAAATGCTCATTTTACTTTTTTTAATTTAATATATTTTTATATTCTTGAAGCACTCTAATCTAGTGCTCTTTTTTATTGTTTAAAATGCAAATACAATCATACCTTGAATTATTAATTTCTAACAATAACACCATTTTTATAGGTGGGGTAATGAGCCTGAAAGTAAAGGAAGATTACGGTCAAAAATAAAGAAAAAAGAAGGATTCTCCATTCCAAAGGAGTAATATATCCATAAAAATGCAGTGTTTCTCATACAATGATATAATAAAACAGTGAATGAAAATAATGTATTTGAAACAATGAGCTACTGTAGTACTTCCACATCTAGTATTTCATTCTCATAAATACTCTTTGAATAGTTCTGGAAAAATTAATGTGTAAATGAAAGCTCTGGCATACTTTTAACATGTATTTTAAAATGAAAAGCCTATACACATTTAGGAAAAATTGAAATTTGAAGCACTTGTATTACAGCATTGTAGTTTATATAGAATATTTTAAATGTCTGCAGAAATGCTATTTTGTATAGATCTGAAGAAATAGCACTTACATTAAACATATTAATTACAGGTGCATGTTGATCTTCAAAAAAAACCAGAAAGATCAAAAAAGAGAAACAACACAATATTCTGGTTCATCATTCCTATTCAGCAAAAACTTGAAATACATATGGCTGAAAAGTAGGAACATTATACTAATTAAGATCATTTAAATTCCCCTTGTTTGAAAGGGAGGTTACTAAATTCTTCGAACTAATTTCATAAAAATCATTATTTATTTTTTCCTATTTTTATGTTCTTCAATAAGTAAATTTCTGATTTAGTAAGCTTTGAATGCTCATAGATCATAACAGGATATCAACTACTACTATGCTCATATAATATGTGTGATATTTTAAAAAACAGTCCTTTCTTGATGACATTTCCTCAGGATCTCTATGCTATACTTGTAATTCTTTCATGTTCAGAATGAATCCCTGCTACCTCTCACTCAATATTGATCTTCAAGGCATTTCTTCCAATCCTCTCCCCAGTGTGGTCACTGAACAGTATAAAAGTTCAATAGGAAGATCAGCTGCTCATCCACTTTTTGCTAAAGCAATTTGTATTATGGATTTATTTTAGTAGTCTACAGTGGCAGTTGCTGTTTTTACTATTTAAATGCTTTGATTATCTGACCTTGCTTACTTTATCTTTTTAAGTGCTGTGCATGGGCTTTAAAGTTGATCAATAAGTGGGGATTCCTCCACCACATTATGTTGAAATCAATCCTGATTCAGACTATTTGTATTTCACTCTTATGAGTCCATCTGTCTTTCTTAATTTTATATTCTCTTTTCTTAAATAATTTTGTCTGCCACTGAAAATACATAGTCAGGTAGATTTCCATTGCAATCAATTCAGCTTTTCTCAGTCATAACTACAGTCTGGGAATACACAAATGTAAAGGATCAAATCCTATACTTGAACAGAGAATAATTTTTTTTTTTTTTTTTTTTTTAATATTTGTATCAAAGTGAAAGTCAATATGTGAATATGTGAAAGTCAATAAACACAAATTTTTAGTTACTTAATGTCTTACTTTTTCCAGTAATAGTTAGAAATTAAAAATCAAACTAAATAGCCCAAGCTTATTAAAATACTTCTGATTTGCAATTTCTCTTAGAGAAAAAGATAAAGCAATGGAGTCAAGCAACCTTCAGCTATGTCATGATAGACCTCAGAGTTCTCTGATTAAAATTGGGAATTATAATTAGTCCTGAATTTGTGCAGTGTATAAAAATGCTCTAATAAACATTTTGTTATATTTTGCATCTAATTTATTTAATAAATATTTTAACCATTTCAAGTTTTTTACTTCTTAAAAGTTTTAAAATTTACCTTGCTTAATTCATAAAGAAAAGGTTACCACAACTTTAAGAAGCCTTAGCATGATATGTCAAAACAGAAGAGGAGAAAGAAACTAAACAGAAAATCTAGAAATTCAGTTAGCATGCTGTGCACGGAGTCCTAAGCATTTAGGGGATTCTCTACCTAGAACAGATAAATCTTACCGAAATACTACTTTGATCTTGTTTAATATCTCCACAAAGGTTCAGAAGAAGGAATACCATTTCCCTGTTCTTTAACTAAGTCACACACAAAAATATTAATTTGTATTTACATTAAATTAATCTAAATTAAAATACAGTCAGATATTTCAGAGATTTTCTGAAATCCTTACATCATAGTTCACTACTTTTATAATAAAACATCACAACTTCAAAACAAAATCATAAGTGATCATTGAAACTGTTTCCATCTTCAATCTTGCAAGTTTGTGAACAGATTTCATATGTTTATATGGTAATTGATTTTACAAAACTGTGAAGCTGTGGCTTGCATTCTCATATGTTTGAAAGATTGGGGCCTAGGATGCCATTAAATTCTGATACTATAATTAATCAGTTTGCTAAATAATATACTAATTTTTTGTTGAAAATTGATAGGAAGCAACTTACCCGCTTCAAATTTTCTAGTTCTTCACCTGATTGAGAATATTTCTACTTATTCTAGGACCAGTGGACCCTGAGGTCTTGAGAAAGTTGCTGCTTATCCTCTTCCTTTGATGTTGTTATTCTTACCTTTAAACCCTCCACACTTTTTCTGATTCTTTTAAACAAAATAGGAATTAAAGTTTGACAATGGTAAACAAAGTGAACCTTTTGTGATGGATGGGAGAGTTTCTGCCTCAGTTGTAGCTCCATATGGTGCACACCATCATTGTCTGATGAGAGGGGAAGGACAAAAGGAAACATGACCACGAATATCTTTAGCTTTGTTATAATTAGATGTTAATAGCAACACAACATAGAAAGAGTTGTGGGATGACAGACAATTAAACCACATTAGGACTAGTGATGATGGGGTGGTGAATATTCAGCCTATGAGGCATTATTAAACTTATGTTAAAAACATGGTTCACATGAAAGTAAGCACATAAAATAACTAATAATAAATAGCCACTAAATGAATAAAAGTGAATGAGGATTTTCACTGGTAATTTTCTAAGTGCATGAAAGAGAAATGGCTTAGGAATCTAATGTACAAAGTAACCCGTACTAAAGAAACCAGCAAATATACAACAGTCCTTTTCACAATGGCACAATGCCATTTTTTGTTCCTTTCTGGAAATTAATAGTACCAGAAATGAAAAAAGAAAAATGGTTTTGGAGATTTGTTTGTATAAGGCTTCAATACATCTACAGATTTTTTTCTTAAATTATGAGTAACTGCACTGAAATCTGGTCCTCTCAGTAATATTATAAGCAATTTTAGTTAATGCAGGATGTCACTCCTGAAAGTGAATCAGATTTTACTGATAATTCCTTTCAGATCTGCAAGTGAACATTTTGTCTTCTCCTTCTAAAATTTTCACTAACTAATAAAACCATATACTTCATTATGGGCCCGTTCTAGTTTTCCTTTTAAGCACTTCTGGAATTTGTGGATGTAAAGAGGAGTGTTGCTTTTGCCAGAATCTTATCCATTTGAAAAATAAGATTGAAAATTCAGAGGAGAAATATAATTATTAGAAGATGTTACACATAACATCTAATGGGGGGTTAGAGAGGATGTGGAACTTGTCCAATACTTGCTAACATCACTTGTGAAGATTTTTCATTTTATTGTGACAGCAGAGGGGAAATTTAAAAGAATTCACTACACCAAATATTATGCATTTCTGCAGAGCACAGCTTAAAAAAGACAAGTCTGTACTGTTTCTCTCAGGTGGGTAAATGTTAAGAGAGAAGAATCCAAGTTTCATGATGCAGCAGCACAAAGCTGGGAAGTGAAAATTATGTTGCAGCAGAGTCCTGAAAATATGACTGTAAAAGTTAATCAATAAAATGTCTATTCCTGTCTATTCACTAGAGGCCCCAGCTGCATAGCTTCACACAATCGATACTACAAATTATTACGATTTCCAGGTTCCCACTGGACATTCCAAACAAATCTTTCAGGTGTAACAGGCTTATACTGGGGGGAGGCAAGTAGGGTGGAGGGCTGGGGAGTGGGACTAGGCTTGTGTTACCTTGGGGTTATTTCATCCAGGATAAGTACACAACAAACAAAGCCTTCGATTTCTAAAAACTTTCAGTTGTTTCCCTATGAAATGTTTATTTGGAGCACCCTGTGAAATTAGCAGAAAATGTTTTTACCCTGTTTAAATTTTTTTTTTTTGTTAATTAATTAATATAAGGGATGTTTATTGTTTTTAAATCCTAGTCAGTCCTTTTTTTCACCACTTCCATGAAAAATAACTTATAAAAGGACTTTACAACAAGGAAATAAAAGCATGCAGAAATGAACCTTTCCCCTCAAAGGCCTCACAACAGCTACAGCAGAATCTCAGGAGTCAGTGTGGTTTTAAGTGACCAATATACGCTGTGCTGTATTTTTCTCTGTATGGTCCTGTGCCTTGATACCAGCTGCATTTTCCAGATTCACTAAGGAGAAAGGTAGCAAAAGTCCAAGGCTGTATGACTTTGAATAAGTCAGCACCAAAGGGATGTTACTTTATGACACACACAGTACCCTTCCTAGTGACTAAATATAACCCTTATGACATTCTCTGTCCCAAAAGACCCAGGGGACAGAGATCCATTGTTCTTTCTGTCTCCCAAGGAACAGAATAGAGCAGAGACTGGCTGGCACAGCATTACTGTTTTCAGGTACATAGTATGTTGTTTTAAATATCTCAATATTTAAATTACTTTGTTGTTAATTTCTTAGATTTATCAGTTGCACTTTATTAAACCTATTGTTCTGAATTTGCAGTTTTAATTTTCCAGATTCAACAAATAATTTGCTTACTGTAATCCTGCCGCAATGCATCGGACTTTTAAAAAGCAATGGTATCAAAGATTGAAGTAAAAATTTTACATAAGATTAAATAAAAATAATTTCGATAATCTACAGAACTAAGAAAAGGTTTTCCTAATTCAAATTTTATTATGTCCATGTAACATAATAAGTAACAAACTTCCAAAGTCACTGAACAAGCATAGAAAACAGGACAGAAAAAGGTCGGCTAGTTAATATTTTTTGCATGTGAAGAGATTCATTCAAGTTTTATTTGTTCATATAAAGTAAAAAAAAAAATCTATTAAAAAGTCCTTCTGAAAAATCTTTTAATGATTATCATTTGGCCCTCTATTCAACCTTACTGAAACTCATTTCAGTGAACTTTTGCAAAATTCCTGCTCTCTCAAAAGCTATATTTCATGACACAATCAATCAGTTACAGCTGGGAGTTTCGATTCCACTTCCCCCCTCCTTCCCCATCTCACACTAAGTTACCACAATCAGTAGTCCTAGAAGTTTGTATCTTATTTATTTACAGAGAGCTATCTACAAGATTAGGCATAACATGGCATTTTGTAAACTGAGGAATAACTCCAAATCGTTAAGAAAACCCACTATGGCAAAAGATTCAAGCTGTGTTAGGAAAGTAAATCAGTGACAATGTTTTCCCTAGAGAAGTACTAGTAATGTCTTTAGAGATATTACTACAGGTTGAAAACCACCAAACTATTTTATTTAAAGAAATGAAGACACATTACTGAAGACAGTGTTTCTTCCATGAAGCTTTTCCCAGTCTTCAGCATAAATATTAACTTAAAACATTTGAGCTGAAGAACAAATAAGTTCCAGTCTAAAAGTCATTTACACTGAGCTTATATAATATTTTGCTTTAGATGCATGATGTTTGTTGCATCTGAATTTAGCAAATCTTCCTCAGAGAACATTTGCTGAGGTAATATTTGATGCTTGCCACAAATCTGAGATAAAACATTTAGCTCTAAATGTTCACTCCACCTCCAAATGAACAGACTTTCTTTTTGCAGCCAAATTATCTTGTATAAAGTGTTCATCATGATATTACAAAAAAGCTTGAAATTCAGTCTGTATATAAAGGGATTGCTTAACCCAACATAACTTTAATAAGAAGAGAATGACTGCATGAAAAAAGCATCAACTGAAGTCAGTAATTTTTAGCATAGTCTGAATCTCAAGAACACTAAATAATGAATCACTTTGTGGCTCAATATAAAATATAGTTAATATTAAGCTAAACTAAAAAAATCTAATTTTGAACATTGTTACTTTTTGATTAAATCCTTAGGTTAGCTTTCAATTTAACGCATACTAAATTTGACTGATTGGAGCAAAAGTACTTTTTTCAGTGTAAACTCTTCTAAAGTATAAAGTTTTCCTTTTTTTGTTTATGTTAACAACTTCATATATGCCTTGCTATTGTGACTAAAAGTTCAAACACCAAATTTTCTTTAATTTGGTAGCCTCTTTCTTAGAGGCACCTTCTCTAACAAAAAAAAAAAGAAAGATAATAACACCCATATGTAACCTTTGGTCTCTAAAAAGAGGAAGATGAGAATATCATTAACAGATAGGTAATAAACAAATACACATACTATTCTACTTCAGCACTACAGAATATTAATTGTAAAAATAAATCAGACTCTTAATCATAGTATTTTTCAACATTTAATTTTTTAAGGGCAGCATGTATTCTAAAATATACATTAATCAATCATTTAGATTTAACAGTTTATTCAATAGAGTTACAGGACACATTTACACTACATCTTACCTGAGAGAAATGATTATTACAGTACATATTAAGAGGATTTACTGCTGACTTTAATGTCGTTTTTTTCCCAAATACCAAAAAAGAAGTAACTCACTTGTAATCACTAATTTCTTCTTCAGAAGTTAGAATATGTTTTCTCAGGGTCTTCAGCTCTCCGTCTGTGATTTTCTACTGTTCTGTTCTTGGCGAACTGTTTCTGCTATTTGCTCACTTAGCTGCTCTTGAGTTGCTTTCAAGCTGGATTCCATTAGAAGAAGTTTTTCATCTTGACTGGCAAGTTCTTGGGCTGTAAGTTTAAAAAAAAAAAAAAAAAAAAAAAAAGCTTTACATTTTAAGATCAAGCCGAGTGACATTTTTGTTTTAAATGCAATGCAGTGCAATCCTCTGTAAGAGCTGGGCAAATACTGTTTTCAGGAGAAGAGCATCATTCCGTTCCCAAATCTTGAGAGGAAAATATAATATAAATACATTAATAGCTGGCTTAAGCCTCTTCCACTGTATTACAGTAAACTTAAATGAAGAAACTTGGATTCAATATTCTGCAAACATTTAAACTGCTACCAGAGCTTACTGTATACATGCACATCCAGTATTTTGTTCCTTCTAAAGCAAACATCTATTGCCTTTGTATTTTGCAGCATAAGTCAATTTAGAATTCAAAATCACAGTTTCGAAAATAAAGCATCTTTTATACCATTTAACAATAGTAACATGTACAATTTAAGTTTGAACTCTTCAATTTCATTATATTTTTTCGAGAATGACAGAGCACATGCATAGTAAAAACCTGCTCTTTTCCAAGGTCATCCAATAGATGGCAATCTTTCCTTAGACCAAAAGGAACCATGGCTGTGCACTGCCAGCTCTCAGAAAAATAAGTGATTTAAGACAAAGACATTTTTCCTTTGTTCTTTGTTGACCATTTTCCTAAAAGATATACGTGCATAGGCTTTAATTTAAATATTTAGCCCTTAGTTTGTGCACACATGAGTTTGTGTTAGCGTGCAGGTGTATGTGTTCCTGTGCAGACACAAATCCACACACATGTATTTGTTTTTATACTCTTTCATAAATATATGGCTTTAGACGTATAAGCACGTGTAGTTAACAGGTCCAGGATGTCGTGGAATAAAACTAAGCATTTAAACAAGTGCTTCACAACAAGCATTTTATAGCATGCTGTTCCTTTATTGTGCAGTATTAAAATTATTTTGAAATTTGACACCAGAAAAATATAAGAAATTAGGAATCTTTTAGTGATAGCTGTTCAATAAGTATAATAACAGAGGCATCTATATGATCATAAATTAAAACCCTTGTTTTTAATGTGCCCTAATATAATACTAAAGAATGAAAATACACCAGACTTCAATGAAGTCAGGAAACAATATTTTCCAGGCTTAGATTGATAGAATTTCTTAAAGAAAAACGTTTGTGCTCTGTTAACATGATTCTGCATTTATTGTCTTTAATGTCTGACAACGTTTGCCATATGCACAGGATCTAAATTCAGCTATCATATCTTCCTTTATGAATTCAGAATATTCAGAAGAACAATTTTCTCATATAAAAATATTGCTTTGTTCTTTTCTAATTGACAGTTACATAACCCGACTCCTCACAAAACACAACAACAGTCACCATTTCCATGAGTAAAAGTACAGTGCATAAACTGTTTATATTTAAATTTGTGCCTCAGAAAGGCACACAGCTAATATTAACAGCTAAATGTTTAACAAGCAGTAGATATCACCCAGAGCTCATCCTTATGCTTGAATATCAAGCAAATCTGAATCTTTTTGAACTAATGAGTTAAACAGTTATTAGTGTCAACACGTGTTTAAAAAAATGTACAGCTTAAAAAACAATGTGTAACTGACTTTTCTTTCATATCTGAAAAATGAGCAGTACTGGTAAAGTCAAACCTAAGCTTTAATCATTCAATAAGAATTATAATATATAAAGAATTATATTTGTCAGTGCATTTCAGACACATTTTTGCAATACATTTTTGAATAACTTTTGTGTGGTAGATGGCCTCACTGCAACTAATATGACTATTTATTTGAATTATCTTATTTATCTGTGGGCTCCTAGTATTTGATTGGAATCAAAAGAAGGGTAAATATTTCTCATGTAATAAAAGCCTCTGCCATTAAAAGTTTTTCAGTTGTTAATCTGTTTAATTGTTTTTCCAGAAGACAATCCTTTATATAAAAAATGAAGTTTATTTGAATTTTAGAACTTAAGATCTTGTCAATTTTATGAAATAGGATTGTATGTATTATCCAGAAGCAGATCTTTAACGATGCTTTAGAAGTTCTTAGAAGTAGATTTAACCTGTGATCTGTTGCGTGGAGACAGACTAATTTTCCAAAATTTATTTTCTTTATATCTGCTTTGATTTGTAAACAGATCTAACAACGTATTTTTTGTAATTGCATAGCTATTTAAACATGCAAGAGGTGATTTAATCACGACTTTTAGTAATAAGGTTTAACTCACAATGTGTCCTGGTAAAAAGGGGTTAAATTATTTTAAGTTTACCTATGCCTTGGACTTGAGCCTTGGTTGATCCCAAGCCAGAGGCGCTAGCAGCTGCATGCTTTATTTACAATCCCTTTGTCAGACTTACAACTGCCCCAGGCTATAACATAGTGTACCTAATGTTCAAACTGGCAGGTAATCTTATGTCAAACATACTTCTTTGATTTAAAGTGATCAATAGATTCTTGTAAAGAGGTAATTTCTCTGATGTTTCCACCTTGCCTTTCTTACAGGTGATTCACACAAAAGCCTGCTTATATGATGTACGAACAATAACCAGAAAGCTATAATCATGTTTTTTCAGATGTTTCCGGTGCACAACGATTTTGGATCAATACCCTGTGTAATACAATTATCTGCAATGATCTGGTTGTATTGAAAAAGAATTTGCAGCAGACCTCTAGGGGGTTTTATCCAGAAACACGTATCTGGCAATGTTGTGAATAGTGGAAGAGAAAATTAAGGGGTTGACACAGGCTGTCTATTATGTTCCAAATGACTTCATTAATATTTTATTTGGTAAAAGTAGTATATTTCAAGCTCTACTATACTGTGACTTCAAAATATTAATAATGCAATTTCCTTGTTGCATTTGCTTATTTTGAAAACTAGTTCTAGCACGCATGTTCAGTGTGAAAACCAAAAGTACCAGCCAAAAATTATTTAAAGCAGTTTATTGCCCATAATAAAATGATTCCTTGTTTTCTGGATTTTGTGTACACTACTCTCCTGAAAAAAATTCCGTATGCATCAATGCACTATTGTTAAAGCTGTTAACTTATCTTTACAGGGATTAGTCATATCGATTAAAAAAGTCACCTAAAATAATAAGAATTATATCAAAATTGTTAAGTTTAAATTATATTTTGCATTGCCTATGAATGAACAAGTGTTCTGAGAGAGAAATAGCTGTTTCACCAAATCAATACAAGGATTATAAGATAGAAATAAAACTACAAAAATACACAAAAAACCCCCAAAACAAAAAAACAAAAAAAAAAAAAAAACAAAAAAAAACCAAAAAAACTAAAACAAAACAAAAAAAAAAACCACCAAAAAACAAAAAGACAAAAAACCCCAAACCCAAACCAGTTGTATTTTATTTTGTCTTGATGAAGTCACAGTTTGTATCTGTAAATTTACCCTAGAGCCGAACATGGAACCTTTTATATTCATTTGATTGCAAGAATCACATGCCCATATGATTGAAAATTCTATTCAATTAGACTGTACAAAATTCATATTTCTGTAATATTACTAATTTTGTACTTTATTACCGTCTTTCTGCACTGCTTAGGCACACCCTGCAGTTACTGATTTAGCTGCTGAATCTCAGTTCTCAGTATGGTGGTTTCTGTCTCTGTCTGATTCTTTTCTTTCTGTGTCCTGGATGCTGGCTTTCAGTTTCTTGACCACACTGTCAAGGTGCTCCACCTCAGCCACTTTTGCTTTGATGCCTTCCCTTGCCCGCAGGAAATCGGCTCCCGACTTTCTCAGAAGGTCATCTCTTTTGCCTATTGCCTGTGAAGACAAAAAGCATTCCAAGAGGGCCTTTTATGATGTACTTTTTATACTGCATCCTGCTATTTTGAGCTATAGGATACATGAGATTATACAGCACCTCATTAGCAATTGGGTCAAGTACCCACATCTCCTCTAGGATCAAAAAGTTACAAGGACTTTAATTTAGAAAAGTCTGTTGAAGAAAAGATTCAGTATTACAATAAATACATCATTAATCAATACTTATAAGTTCAAAGGCAAGAAGAAATATTCCATCTAATTCTGAGAGAAAAATGGGAAATGCAGTTTGATCTAAATGAATACTTTTCCTTTAAAAAAAAAGGGAAAATGTTTGATGAATAAAAAAAAAGGAGGAGGGTTCTTAATCTCCTGGTTTCAACTGCTACAGACCCCTTTCATTTGGCACTCTGGTGAATGTTGTATGTTGATGTAGCCATAGGGATATCCCAAAGCATAGGGATATCCCAAAGGAAAAAAACTGCCATGCTATCTTCCCCCCACCCCCTTTCATTGATTAAACATCTTATTTGTGCAAAAATACATTATGAGGCTCTGTTTTGTTATTGTTTGAAGATGTCACATACTTTGGACTTTGGATTTAGAAGAGCCCTTTTTGTTTAGACACAGTGCCATGATTTTAATTTTTAGCTGCACTGCTGTTAAGTACATGCCAGAAGTTTATAGGTGTAAGTTTCATATCAATCACTACTGAGCATTCATGACTGACTGTGCTTTATTGGCTTGATGCCACACCTTGATTCTCTATCATGCTCCATCATGCTTCTTTTAATCTGAATATTTAGTACTCTTTCATGTCTTAATTACAGCAAATTGCGCACAGTTGGCACCATTTCTTGAAATTAATCCCAGAGTACTTTGTTTCTGTCAAGCACAGTCAAAGCCTTAGAGAATAATAGTAAATGTTATTGCAGATCTAAATTTAAATGACTGTCTATGTATTTAACTTAAGCCTTTAATTATTCGTGCTGTACTGTTTTTGGTTCAAATGTTAAATATTCCTTATTGAGGATGTAAAATTGTTTCAGACAGCTTGAAAACAGTGATGCTAACATGACAACAATTATTTCTATTAACATATTTTTTCAGGTGTGCAAAACATAATAGACAGGGTATAATATCCTGCTGCAGTAATATGTTTCTATTTCTTTCTGTTTATTTGGTAAATAATAAAAAGGTTCTAATTACGAGGAAAAGATTGCTGGGAAGTTAATTCCCTTCTGTTGTTCTTTTTGTTTAACAAAAGATTAGATATTAAACAATCAACACTGCTTCCTCATTAGTTGATTTCAAACCTGTGTGCAGATGTCTTATACCTTGTACATCTCTTTTGTAAATCAAATAGAAAATTAAGGGCTTGTTAATTTTTGTTGTTTTCCACATACTAGTAAGAAAACCCAAAATATTAACAACAGAAACAGAGTATCCTAAATACTGTCACTGCTAATTGAAATTATATATTTGCAAAGTTCCCAAATAAGTAGAAATAATTTCTGCTCATTGTGCATTTTATTGATAGAAATATCATGTTATTAATAAAGACCAAACTTTTCCATCTTATGAACATTTTTTGTGCAGGAAGCATCCACAGAGAAAAGTGAAAAGAGTAAAAAAAATTCCTATGTACATTTCATCCCAAGAAAAAGTATGACAAGATAGATTTCTGCCATTGAAAATGTATATGAATGGGTTTTACAGTTAAAACTGGCAAATGCACTTATAAAAATATCTGCAAACATAATGGAATAAGTAATATTCATGTACTCATTTTATTTTTATCAGTATGCATTTTGTCAGCATTGCTATCACAAACTCTAACACATCTTGAATTTAGAGACAAAACCCAGAGAAATATCTACTTACAAAATTAGTGATAAAGTATTTTTTCCACAGAATTCGTAACCAATGTGTATGAGGTAGTGCATGCCCAGTTCCTGCACATTTCCAATGTGATTTCTGAAGAGATATCACATCTCTGTTTTGCTCATTCTCATAGCAATAGCACACCTGATCTTTTTGACAATAAAGTTCCTGGCATCTCTAAGGTCTCTTTCAAGCTGTGTTATCTGCTGTTCTAGCTGGGCAAGTTCCACTTTGTGTTTCTGCTAGGAAGCTATTACATCCAGATGCAGTGACTGTAAGGTCTTGCCTAGTTTTTCAATTTCAAGAACAGACTTATTTTTTTTCTTTTGGTCAAGTATATTAGCAGCTTCAGCTTTTTGTTCCTGTATGATCTACTCACATTCTTCAACTCTGGAGGATTTTTTCATTGTATTGATTTTTCAACATCACAAGCTCATGTTTTATATTAGAAATTATTGTGCATTATACCAGATGTCCTGATTCAGTTATCTATCATTTAACAAACATAAATTATAGCTCCATTTCCAGATTTCAAATGTTGAACATGTCTCTACTTTTGATTTGTATTTTATTTTCAGTGAACAGAATATTTGGAAAGATTTATTAAATTTATATGTAAAAGAAATTTCTCATTTGTAATCCTAAAAAGCAGAGTTATATCTTCATTATCTGCAAAGACACAATTAGATAATGGTACTATTATTCTGACTCCAAAAAGTCTATATAACTACTTGATTAATTTTATTTAATTCTTGTTGGGCTAATTAATTTCTGTGATTATGCAATGTATTTACTTACCCTTTTTAAAAAAATTCAAGTGCATAAATTTTACATGAGATATCCACTGAATTGGTATCTGCCAAACCAGACTGAAGTTGAAATGCAATATTTGCTTTCTCAGAAATCTTTAGAATTACAGGATATATTCTGATATGTATGATACATATGAACAACTATTAATTAAATATGGTTAAAAATCACAATGCTGACTTCTGGTTTAAAAAAATAAAACTAAATAAATTGCCTTTGAAGATATTCTTTGAGCTTTTGCATTTTTAAGCATATTGTAGTATTCTTGGGGAATGCCTGTTTCTTAGAAGGGTTTTGATGATTCACCTGTGATAAAGACAGATCTTCAGTCAGCTGGTCAATCATTTTCAAATGTCTGGTATTACTAGGTGAGTTCAGTTATCAGGATGTCAGTGTTGTTCAATTTTACTTTTTTTGTTGTTAAAAACATGTCCAGTCATATATAGCAAAACATGTATGAGCACAGTTGCAGGTATTTAATTGTGAGATTTAGCCTTGCTCCTAATCAAACTCCAGTTACTATGAATGTAAATAAAACTTTGAATGTACCAGCTGTGGGCTCCTTAGATAAGCAACAATAATTATTTAACTAAATCTTCATTGATAAAATATTAAGAAGAACTCATTTTATTATCCTGGATACTAATTTTCTCTAAAATGTGTATTTTGTTTCCTTATTTAGTAAATATAATAGGGAAAATAGTAACAAATATGTAAATGCTATATCTTTGCTAGAATTTTTGCCATTTCACAACTTTGTAGTTAAGACTGAGTTCTTGCTAAAAAGGACAATATTAAAAGAAACTCAACTAGCCATCAAATTAGCTATCCCAGAGGGCTGATTTTTATGCAATTTAGAGAAGAAAACAAGTTTAAAGACAAACAGAAATTACTCTAAGATAGTTTTGCTAAGTTCAACAGTTGATTTTTTGGACACAGAATGGGCATAATTTCTAGGACCTCCCTGGATTTTGGATCTTTCAGCCTTGGACCTCAACACTACAGAGTTTCTTAAAGCTCAGAATCATCTCAGTCATTTTCTAGGTAACAGTTTGGCTATTTACTCAAAAACCTGGGTCCCAAACATCCCCCATCTCGTAATTTTGAGATAGAGAGACAGACAGACAGATACAGAGAAGTTTAAAGTTATTTGGCCATTTCTTTGAGATGTCATTTCTTTGAGTTCTTTTGAAATCTAACTCACTGAATTCTCTTTGTTCAAAGAACACACAGAGCTATGTGACAGAGAGTTTAAAAAATAAATTTTAAGGCTAATTCCCATTTATTGTTTATTCTTCAGAAGTGAAAACGTGTTAGGATCTAAGACAGCATGTGGTATTCATTTAGCCCTTAAGGTAGTTTGAACTTGCTTTCTGTAGTCTTAAAAAAAAAATCAAAACCTGCTCAAAAGATGCCCAGCTATTCCTAAAAAGTACAAAATATGATTCTTCATATTCAAGATCATAAACTAGTATTTTTAGTTGAGAATGGCAATTGTATCTGCTTTATACAGAGCAATGAATTTCATAAAGTATTTATTTTGTCCTCTAGCTTCTCTTCTGGGTGATGTTTATTATTTAGAAACATATGTAACTTAGAACTAAACAATTTAGGTGGATGAGGATTCTACTCTGGTGTTTGGTAGGCTTGTTCAGCAAGAAAAAGATGTCTAATTTCTGATACTAATTTTTCTAGCTTTCTTTTTTTAAAATCCTTGAAACACATTGCCTTCTGCTACATTAAGAGGACCTCCAGTACTAATTTTCTACTTCCATAGTTTCTAGACATTGTGCATAAATAAACTCTTCTTATATTTCTACAAAGACTAATGTGACCAGATTTTGCTTGTGCCTCTCAATAAGTTAGTTCTCAGGCTTCAAATATTTCCAATAACTCTTCTGAAACCATGAACATTTGCTGTACTATTCTTCAAAGTATCAGACAATCGATAAATAAACAGTACTGAAGTAACGACATCTTCTGTCTTTATTCAAAAACTGGTAACTACTCTATTAAAATTTTCCATGTTATAGATTAAAACTTTCCAAGTTACAGATTAAAAATCTTGCCAGTACTGTATCCCAACAAAATTAAAAGCTAAATTACATAAAATCCAGCATACTTTCTTTCTACTATAATTTTCTAAAATTCACAACTCTGCAAGGATATCTTTGAGATCTCAAGAAAACTCAAAAAATTGGTCAACAAAAAAAATCTAAAAATTGCCATTCAGCACTTCAGCATTTTTATTTCATATACACATTATATCAGCAATAATCTTGTCTTCTTCCAGACCACTGATAATGTACAAAAAGAGGTCCTTCTGAAAATTCACTAATGCTCCATCAAATTTTATTTGCAAGTTTATTATCTCTGATTTCTCAGGTCATTGTTAGTGTACTTGATTCATCTTGCTGTGACTGAGCATACTCAAAATAAAGGCCGTATTGAAGGGCTGAAAAGAATTTTCTTGGCCTCTCTCACCTGAAGTCCATTTTAATGCATGGTAATGAATCCTCACCTCCTCACCAATCTGCCAAGAGGTTTTCATGAGGCCCATATTTTTGTCTGCTTTGTAGTTTGTTCACACAGATGCTTCCCTCATACTTGCCAGAAGTATGGAAAACATTGTCCCAGTGGATGGACAATAGTTGAAACACAATTAATGCTGATGATACATGAATGTATTTCTGATAGTTCTTCAGTGATGATCTGACAAGGTGTCAGATGCCTGACAAGATGTCAAACACCCTTCCTGAACCAAATGCCCTTATCTAGATGGTATTTCACTAAATTTTATTTTGACAGAAAACACAAAACAGTTTGGATTGTATATGGAAGATGACCCACCTGAAAAATCCCCCTGAATTTCTTTTTTTTTTTTTCTTCCACTTCTGATAGCTCCAAGTAATCTCCCTGACCTGGTGTATCCTGTAGTTGAAGAAACAGCAGTGTCTGAACAACACATGGAAGAAACTCAAGGGAAAAAAGCTGCAAGAGAGATGGAGCAGCCTTGCCTAGGACATAACCACCATCTGGTCACTCAGAAAACCACAGACCTGTTCAGCTTTTTTTCAGACACAAGCCAAATATATTTTAACAGTTACAGTTATCTGTGTAATAATGGACCTAACCTTCTTCCTCAATTAAAAAAAAGAAAATCACAGTTCAGGTTTTTTCCCCCTTAAGTTAATCATATTTTCAGAATCTTTTTCATTCTGCATATTTAACGTTGTTTTATTTCAATGCTTTTCATCTCTAACCAAGGTACCTTCCAAAATAATAAATACCCTTTTTTTAATTTTAGAGGTGTGAATTTGGTACACATGGTAAATTTTGATGAAAAAATTCCCACTTACTCTTTACTGTACCGGTCAGCCTCTATCCCTGGTGTATCCAGTGACTAGATTGAAAACAGCAGGGAAGGAAGTAATTTTGGTTTCTAAAATGGCTACAACAAATTCATAATAAATAATTACGTGTTAAATATGGTTTATGCTCTACACACAAACAAAACTAAAGGTAAAGAGGATTTGCAGCATTTCAGTTTGAGATGTCATAGGGAAAAAAAGGAAAGGAAACATAAAAGAAAAAGCTAAATGTTTTTTTCAGATAGCTTCTGCAGGCAAAGTCAAGACAACTATTATCTTGCTTGCTATTGTCTGTTGTGTCAGTACAGCTATGCTTGCTATGCAAGATGTAAATGTGGTAAAGCTTTAGTTTTCCACACAATCTACTAGAATTAAAAAAAGAAGAAAGAAAAATTAAGATAGTATCTAACTAAAAAACCCAGATTAATTTTTAACTGACACGTACTGAACTAGAACTATATAATTTATTCAAATTTTTATCCAGTAGTTCATAAATTAATAAGATAGAACTACTAGGTATAAACTGTATCTGTTGAAATTTCAATTAGGTGACGTTTTTTAGGAAGGGATTTCCCATCCTAATAGTTAATCTGAGGGTTTACCTTGTGAAAGGTTTATCTGAAACTGAGTGGCACTTGTAGGAGCCTACGGTTTTTGGAATAGTTACAACCCAATGATGGTAGCATTGGGAAATTGTGCTCCAGGTAATAATATTAGTTCTGATACAAAAGTTTTCTAAGAAATTCTGAAAATATTTTTTTTCAGAGTATTTAATGAGAAGCTTCTTTCAAACAGGATTTATCATACATTTGGCACAGGGGCTTCTGCTAGGTTTATGCTTTGAAGAGCTTCTACAAAGGCCTCATTAAACATCTTCATAAACAATCTGGATAATGGGGCGGAATGTACACCCTGCAATTTTCTGGATAACACAAAACAGCAAAAAGTGCCTGCTACACTAGAGTCATGCTGCCATTCAGAGGCATCTTGACAGTCTGGAGAAATGGGATAATAAAGGCACCGTGAAGTTCAACCAGGGAAGTATAAAGTCCTGCACCAAAAGAGAAATAAACTCATTTACCAATTTATATTAGAATGTAAACATCTGGAATCCAGTTTTGCAGAAAACACCCTGGGGCTCCTGGTGAACACCAGTCGAACATGAGCCAGTAATGAATCCTTGCTGAAAGAAAGGGGAATGTTGTCCTCAAATTAGGCAAAGGATTGCCAGCAGGTTGATGTAGGGGATCCTTCCCTTTTAATCAGTGCTGGTGAGGCCACAGCTGGAGTGCTCTGCCCAGTTCTGGGATCCCCAGCAAAAAAAGAGCCATTGACATACTGGAGTGAGTCTAACAAAGGGCCACAAATATGATTTAGGAGCTGAAGCATCTGTCCTATGATCAGTGACTTGTTCATTCCAGAGAAGAGAAGGCTCAGGAGGTTCTTATCAATACCTGTGAACACCTTGGAGTGTGAAGAAGACTCTTGTCAGGCACATTCAGTGACAGGAACAGAGGCAAGGGGCACAGAGTGAAACTCAAGAGGCTCCCTCTGAGCACCAGCACATTTCCTTTTCTCTAAGCACTGGCCCAGGTTACCAAGGGATGTGCTGCAGTCTGCATCCTTGGAGATATTCAAAAGTTGTCTGGACATGGTACTGGGCAGCTAGCTCTAGGCAACCTTACTTGAGCAGAAGGGTTGGACCATATGAACTTCAGAGGTCTCTTCCAACATGAATCTTTCTGCTTCTGCATCTATTCTTCCCATGTGTGAGTTATGTAGTGCTCTTACATGTTTGATGAAGTTTTCCATTCTTCATAGTGTCCTCAGAAGATTGTCCTGGATAAAAGTGAATTCCAATTTCTTGCCTATAGAGCCATGAAACACTAGATTTGAAAGTAAGAAACATTTTTGACACACTTTGTTATCGTAGAGCTAAAACTTTTCTGTTCTAGGTCTCAAAAGAAGGAAAACTTCCTCAGATTTTGTCCTTGCTTCCCACAGAAAGCATGTATTGCACAAGGAAGGCAGTTATCTTCAAACCAAGAACAAGATCTAACTTATCAGGAAATGAGGATTTAATGTCATGACTCAGGTTAAATTCAATTTAGAAGAGCTCATTACTTAATCACATTAACTAGGAGAATCCAGCTGATGAAGACAGTACTCATACAGGGTTATATGCATGTAGCTTACTCACATCTTTCACTTGTATGGCTTTGCAGTGACTTCCTGTCCACTTTGCACAGAAAACTCATGCATGAATGTGTGGCAATCAAATCACTTTAAAGACACATATTATTAAAATGTCTGTATGACCAAAATATGTAGCATTTTCTATTAATATGTTTTCTAAATCTAAATATCTTTGGGATGACTGAACAGTCTGCCCTTTTAGAAATTTAAGGGAAAATTTCCTGCATATCTCAGTGTTTCAGTGTACATAATTTGGGAATAAAATAAATTTTAAATTCTACCAACTAAATATCACAATATGTGCTCATTATTCTATCCAAAAATATGCATCTAGCCCCAAAAGAAGTGATGATTTAGTCTAACTTTTCCTTGTTGCTAATGTTTATTCTTCCTCAGAGTTATATATTAATATATTTGTGTAACCATAGATGTTCTCTTGCCTAATTAAACATTTCACTAAAGTATTTCTTGATTTCTCTTCTTTTTATGGGTTCTTGTTCTTCTTTTTATAGATTGTCTTGTCCTTCAATTACATTTATGATATCATGGCACTTTTGTTAGAAAGTAGTAGAACTGCAGGTAGAAGCTTTGGTCCAATAATTATCCATCTTAAACTTCTTTTTTTTAAGAACACCAAACATTTTCCTCCAAGTTTCCTCACATTGCTCAATGTACAGGAAAACATCCATACTGATATGAGTTTTATCAGCAAAACTACAAAGGAAGAGGGCTGTACAAAACAATAAACTCAGTGGTGTTTTCATAAGCTAGTTTGGAGGGGCAGGGGGAGATCTTATTGACAATTAAACAGTTTACTACCATGAGGAGATCGGTGCCCTGTTAGAACAACAGTTCATTTAGGACCTATTTCTCAGAAAAAATTTTATCCTTACTCTATGATAGTTGTGTTGCTCTAATCACTGTGCCCAATTGCACTCCCATGTAAGTTAATTAAAAAAACCCACCATGCTTCTGCCTCAGCACCCCAGCAAATCAAAGATCTCAAGGCCAGATCAATGAACTTGCAATATAAGCTGTGTTGACAACATCTTTGAGGATTTCAATTCAAGAATAAGAAGACATTCATCCTTTTTCAAATGTGTCAGTGTAAGTTCCACTCACTCTAAGTGATTGTCCAGAAGTATTGTATACAAACTGCAGAACTGAGAAATATCATTAGATTGTGAGGTACAGAAGTTAGCACTGTTTTCCAAGTGTCTGCTCTGCCTAGTGTAAATTCACAGCAGCAGACAAATACGAGAAGGTTGCTGCAAGTAGCATTCATGTGCACCAGCAGAGAGAGGCTTAACCCAGCAGCTGGCAGTGATGTCCAGACATGGTAGCTCAGCATAAGGTTGGAGAAGAGATATTTCCAATAACATTGAAAAAGTCTACAAAGTGAAGGATGCAGGATGCATGAACGTACCAATTAAGGGAAAAAAAATAAGAAATGTATCTCTGGAACTATTGTACTGATGGGCATGCCAAGATGATTTTTTAATATTTGTGTGCACACACATTGAATGCTGCTTCCTTAAAAGCACCCTTAAAAATATTGGGTTTGTGTTGGAGAAATAGGCACTTTTAGAAGTAGTTCCAAAATTTCCTTTAATTGGAAAGCATGTAAAAAAACACAAAAGATGACATTTTTAAAGGCCAATGAACATCTTGGCAAATAACATACAAGCACATGGACTGACAAAAAAAGTCCCATCTAAAGATGATTAAGGATTTTTGATAGCATCAGTGAGACTAAAACACACATCTTATCAATGACATTTACCCATGATCAACTGAACATCATCAGGTCAGATACTTGGCATCATCAGGAAAAAGAAAACCAAATTAAACAAATACAAGAGCCCAGGGAACAGAAAAGGGTTTTTAAAACACTTTGAAGACACTGTGTGGGGAAAATATGAAAAAGGTCTGTATGGCAGTGCTATAGTTTTAGACTAGGAGTTATTAGTGCTGCAGAGTTTATACAGAAGATCTCTGGTGGCAATTTTGTGCCATTTTGGGGGCATCCAGAAATCTATCTCTATCAAGACCATAAGTCACAATCCATATTTATATACCCTACAAAGTGTTGAACAGTAAGGTACAGATGACATTATAAAAGAATATGAGCAGAAGCATATTTATGAAAAACTGAGAAGGAGGATAAAAAAAGAATTTTAACCCATTGTGAATAAGTTGTTAGAATGATGATACTTTAGACAGCAAAAATGTAACTTTGGTTTTTAAAGCTTATTACTTGAGGTTGGTGTCATGTTTCATGAAGAGGTGGTTTCCCTCTCTCAAAAATTTAATCAGAATTTCATAGCAAACTGTTAAACTTATCTAACTTGAAATATTTTTCATTAGCAGAAAAACAACAGAAGGTGTACTTTGTCTAGGGTCAAGTCTCCAGCTGATTTGCTGTACAACAAATACTGAGCTGTGAAACTCTGAAGATCTGGCTCACTTTAATAAATATCTTTAGCTCTTCATGTTGAAATGTACTAAAGTTTGTAAAAGATTTATTCACTCATGATTTTTTTTTAATATCAATATTTATTCAAACTTACAGCTTGAGAGCTTATAATTTTTTGGATCAAATAAAGGCAGAAACAGAAATATTCCCAAAAAACTACAGAATTTTTTATATTGATCTATGTTTATATTGATCTATATTTATATTGATCTATCTAAATTTAAATAATATGTATTTATATTGTATATTTATCATGTATTTAATGTACTTTATATATGCTTATTATGTGTTTGACATCACCTTCTTTAGTGTTATCTTTTGAAAATAATTATATTCAAAACAATGCATATAAAACATAAATACAAGTTTCATATTTTATTTCATGTGATAATTTACAGCATGAAATAAAATTGTTCTACAAAATGTACAAGTGCTAATTATTTCCAGCAACAAGAACTAATTCTATTTGGAATTTCAAAGACATGTTATTGCAATTACACATCTGTAATATAAATAATGAAACAACTTTTAAGTGAATACTAAACTTCTGTTGCTTGTTCAGTAATTCCAGTTTTCCAACTCACTGCAGATGTTTTTTTATTCTTGCATGTGTACATGTATCTGTGTGTACCTTCATTAATTTTTCTCTAGTTATTTTGAGGCTTTAGGGTTTTACATTTTGAGTATAAAGTTACTGCAAGTTAATAAATTGATTTTAGATATCTTTATTCAGATACCCTTATATCTGTGGTTCTGAAGGATGGAATTGTAGTAGTTTTCATTAACAGTATTTCTTTTATTTGAAGATATTTCCATCCATGAAATTATGCTCTGCTGTGTACTTCTGATTTACTACATATATTTTCTCTCAAGCTTTCTCACTCCCTTTTTTGCTGTGTATTAAGATTTTTTTTTTTTTTTTTTTTTTTTTTTTTTTTTTTGAGAATAAAAAGGTACAGGAGTCTTAAAAAATAAAAAAACTATGTCAACTGTTTGTACTCTAAAAGCTCTTGCTGAAAATTTGAATTTGCCATAGGTTTTCAGTCCTATTTGGGCAGTAATTAGAATAGGACATAATTTTTCAGATAAAACATGCAAATTTAACAAATGTGCATTTAAGAAATGTGCATTTAACAAATGCACAATAGTACCCATGCCAGCTATGCCTTAGTATATTTTCCAATTTTTTGGCAGGACATCTGGTTTGAACAGTTGAATAAACAACAGTAAGCAAACTCTATTTCCCTGCTTTTAAGACATAACAGAAGGTGCCAAAACAATGTGTAAGGAACAATAATGATGCCATCAGCCATTTCCAAGTAAGGACACTATAATCATTAAAGTGTTATTATCTTAATTTTAATGCATAGCATAGCAGCAATGGTTTCAGACCAGCTTTCACTTCAAATGTCATTATGCTGCATGTATATATACTCGAAATTGAAACACACTGGAAAATGCATAACAATTTAGAAGGAAGTCCCACCAAAAACAGAGAAAGCTTTCTTAGCCCTGAATCATTGAGCCCTTTCTATGATAAGCATAATTTTTATATGAACCTATCATAATATCTTTATATCAAAAAATCCCATAGAATCATAGGATGTTTGATTTGGAAGGGACCTCAAAGATCATCCAGTTCCAAACATCCTGCCATGGGCAGGGACATCTTCCACTAGACTAGCTTGCCCAAAATCCCATTCAAACAGGCCTTGAACACTTCCAGGGATGGGGGACCCACAGCTTCCCTGGAAAACCTGTTACAGCACCTCACCCCCCATCACTGCAATTAATTTCTTCTTAATATGTAATCTTATAATTCTAATCTTCCTAAAAATATAATCTTAAACAACCCTCTTTCGGTGTTTGGTTTTGGTTTTATTCAGCTTTGTCACATCAGTAAATGCTCTTGTAAAATGTACCTCTCCAGCTGTCTTCTAGGTGAATGTATGTCATACATACAGACCAAATGAAGAATATAATACCAGTTATGTACGAACATCTTCATGCTCCAGTTGCTAATTCATTTGCTCAAGTTGATTTAGTTGATCTTCCTGTTCATTGCATTTATCATGCTGCCTATGTATCTAACTAGATTTTTCCCCTTCTGGTCCAGTCTACTGACCTCAGCATTTATAAATATTTAGATAACAAAAATGAAGATATTTAATTGCTGAGGTTCACTGGAGCAATGGGTCCATGCTTTGAAAATTTTTCTTTACTGTTTAATATCTGTCTCCAGCATTTTTAGGATTTAAAAAAATATCTGGAACCTGCAAAATGTCTCTATTTAAAAACATTTAAATATTTCATCCATGTCTTTATGCTGGAAATTTTCTTATGAAAAGAAACGGTGATATAAAGAATGTCTCTGTGGCTTCCATTTGCTTAAGAACCAAAAGCTTATTTCTAGAACACATTGAGATATTTTAGAAATTACAGTGAAATAATGGTGAAATGACTGTATTTTAATTGAAATGTATGCATTTTAATTAAAAGAAATGAAAGAAAGATAATAAATGAAAGGAGAAACTAAATAATATTCTATTAAATAGGAAATGAATTAACATACTTCATTGATCAAATTCACCAAATGTGCTTACATCTTTTACTTGTTGCATCAATAGACAATCTGAGTGTCAATCTGTTTTATGTTGAGCTTGATGTCCAAATTCTAACTGATATAAGCTAAAGCCAGTATTTCACATGAATAATTAAAGTATACAATGGTCAGAGAGGAAAGTTGGGGAAAGGGAAAGCAAATATCCTAAACCAAAGGACAGCTCAAATCATATTTTTCTTTAATTTTTCTGTCAGATTAAAATTTCAAGCCTAATAGTAGTGAATTGTTCAACTGACAACCTAGGAAACATGTCACCATAAGAAGGTAAATACAATGATGTTTAAGAGATGAGCAAGATGTCTAGATAAAATTTGAAAGCACTAAAAATAAATTAAGAAAATTTGGTTATAAAGAAATAGAAATTACCTCCTATTCTTGTATTTTGTAGTATATATTTAATTCACTCTTCCACTGCTTGGAAGATAGTGATAGATATTAAGCACTGCCTTCTTCTGCAAATTTTCTGGTAGTGAAATACAAATATTGCCTGTTTTGAAATGGAATTATGGTTTCACTATATATTCACAGCAAGATCAACCACTGCAAGACAGTCAATACAGAGAGATACATGACATGGTTTGATTTCCTCATGAGAAAGTTATATTGTCCCCATAACTAACCAAATAATGCTCCTAACTTCAGGTTCTTTTAGCAAACTAACTGGATTGAGAGAGCCTTTTTTGCATGATTGTAGTATTTCTATAGGTATTATATACTAATTGAAAAGAAAATGAGAGGGAAGGAATTGACTTCCTCTGTTTGATGCCAGATTCTGAACAAATTCTAGGAAGCAGATTTCTACAGCTGACTGGGAAAAACCCAGGGTGGGTTTTGCTTACCTTTATACATACTGGACAAGAATTTTCCTCTGACAAAGGGATGAAAATTAAAATTAATTAGCCAGTGCCCAGTACATTAGTAGCAAGGGCATTTCTTCTCTCTATTCCCTTAAAGAAATTAGCTGGTAGTAAATAATTAATTTTAAAAGGAAGCTTCAGTGGTTGGAAAGAAGAATATTTTAATACTTAGCTGACATAATTCTGTTCTGTAAAAATGGACATGATTGAAGCATGTCATCAACTCTCATAACAGCCTTGGCATACCCTACTGAGAAATGAAATACTGCCAGAGTCTGACATACTGGTATACAGAAATATAGAAACTAAGAAAATAAATACATTCTAAAGAAATTAAATGTGCATCCAAATAATGACAGCGCTATGTGCAAAGACTGAAGATAATGCTTGAAAAGCACAAATTATTTCCCTGCAAAGGTAAATGCTCTTTTGCTTTCTTTCCATAGCTCCTCAAAGAATAAATGAGTAACACTGGGTCTTGACACTGTGTGCTTGAATACTGAAAACAGAAAAATAGAAAAAAAACATAGAAAAACAAATGTTGGTTTTCTTTCTCTTTCAAAAACTTACAAGGTTGTGAAAAAAAAAAAGATGATAATAAGTTAACACAAATATCTAGAAAAGTACACAAAACTAAAAAAGCTAATGCTTATGCAAAGGAAATAAAATAACATACTTATCACAAATTTAAATAGGATATTGATTATGAGGTTTTTAAACTATGTGGCTTTGAAAGAGTCTGCACTGCCTGCTAGAAGTTCTTTCTATATATGCCATGTTCATCAATACTGTAAAACCTGAAGGAGTTCACTAGAGACTACAGAAATGTAGCTTTTCCCAGGTATTTCCATGAAGTAGTAGAGACTGCTTCATTGTTAAATCTAGGATTTCCTCATATAGGCTCAACTTGGTACTGCCTGCACTTGACAGCCTCACCCAGATCACTGATAGATGTTAAACAGAACTGGCCCTGAGACAGCCCTGGGGAGCACCACTCATGACCACCACCAAACAGATGTCATTCCATTCACCACCACTCTCTGGGCCCAAATCCATCCAGTTTTTACCCAGCGAACAGTGCACCCATCCACACCATGAGCAGACAGTTTCTCCAGAAGAATGCTGTGGGGATTGGTGCCAAAGGCTTTACTGAGACCCAGATATCCAACAGGCATGGTGTTTTCTTCATCCACTGAATGGGTCACCTTGCCATAGAAGGAGATCCCATTTGTCAAGCAGGACCTGCCCATGTCAACCAAGCCTGATGACCTGGTTATCCTGTATACACTGTGTGAAGGTGATCAAGACAATCTCCCCCATAACTTGCCCTGGCAGCAGGGTCAAAATGACAGGGCTGTAGTTCTCCAAACCTTCCTTTCATCCTTTCACATTTGCTAGTGCTCCTGTCCACTGGGACCTTCTTGGATAACAAGGACTGTTTGTAAATGATCGAAAGAGGCTTCTGCCAGCTCCCTCAGCACACTTGGGTGGGTCTCAAGGGAAAGCGGTTTGCCAATATTCACTGGCAAATGACATAAGAATTAACATTTTTGTGAATATTTCTGATATTTAAAAAATTACTTCAGTAACTCCTAACAAACATATATAACAAATACATTTTCAATCCTGTTTTTTGTGAGATTACTCTTATGAACTGTTTGCTTTAGAGTTACTGTGTGTGTTTATTCTCCTGCTATAAAATCAAAACATTTGCATTTTTAGTTCAACACTCCCAAAGTTCAACTCTTAAAAGTCATTGCATTGTTGTATTTTAAATATTTTGTTGGTTACTACTACCCAGGAAGTGATTTCTGAAAGAATTTTTGGTACTATTTTGCTATAGTATCACCATAATGATAGTCTTGGTAATTCATGGGTTTTTTAATAAATTATAAAGTTCCTGGGGAAAAAAACAACAAAACAACAGAAATTAACACAACATAAATAAATTCCAGATTACAATTTCTTGACATACTAAACTTAAAAGAATATTTATATGGCACTTTTGAAGAAAAATCTAGACAGATTTTAGCTAATATAATGGAAACATTTTCCCACTTCACTACAGTATTGGGAAAAACACGATTATTTTCAACTCCCAGCCTGAAAGTTCTTGTGTCAAAAGACTGGACACACAATATTTGAGATGCATGACAGACTAATTTTCACTATTTAATGTGATAGAAATCTGACTATAAACATCACTTTATGGAAACAAAGAAATTTTATACTTTTTTAGTCTCAACTAATACAATGTAAAGAGCAGATTTTTAAAAGCAAAGAAATAAGAAATTACAAGGTTATTTCCTTCTAAGTCCTTACAATTAATTATTTTTGAGGACAGACTCATCTGGGAGTTTACCTAATTATAATCCTTTTAAATTCTCCTTTTAATTCTTATTAAAAAGTAGAGCTCATTTCCAACACTGAAATGTTCCCTCAGCAATGTCTAAGAGAAAACATCCTAGAGTAAAAATATTTAGAAAATTACTTAGTGATGAAAATTTTACATCAGCCTGAATCAGTAAAATCACTTTTTTAATGTAAAAAAATGGGAAATTTGCTACAATCAAATATGCAATTAAATTACATGTTGCTTTTTGCTTTCAAACTTGACTTTAAATTGCTATTGAGTGATAAAACAGATGACGGTGCCAGTGCCCAGTTGGCCAGCTAATATGTGGTAACTCAATAACTTCTGATTGTCTGTTGAGGTCAAAAAATTCATTATGTTGCATTTGTATTATCCAGTGTGGTTTAATTTAATTTTTAAAAAAGCACTTGCACATTCTTGTTTTAGTCCAAGTTTGTATGTACATTGGCTGAGCACTCTGTGTGTGTTTACTATATGACACTGGAAAAAAATAAAATAAAAAAAATATTCATATTATTTCAATCAAATCAGATTCTAATTTCTTTATTAAAGATTTAACTGTCAAGCAATAATCTATACATTAGGATAAGTATCAGAAACACGAGAAATAAAGCACAATACAACAAAATGTTATCACACCTGTCCAAATGTCTAAACACCCTTCCATGAAATGCAAGCTGGGTGCCTGCATGCTGGCCTGGGGGCATCCACAGGGATGTCATGTGGCCAGGTCCAGTCAGAGCAACATGAGTCACTGGGTCACTCCCTCTTTTTCTCCACATCACGTCTCAGAGCTTCTCTTCTCCTATACTTATTTCTTTTCAAGCTGACTCTTCTGTTTCATAAGTCTCTGAAGTCCCTTGGTTAGAATTTAGTCTAGCTGATGGTCATTTTCCTCTTCAGAATTATCAGTCTGTGGTGAATAGTCTGACTGTCCCTCTCACCCATCGTCATACTCTTACTTTCCTGCCTTTTTCAGTTGCTGTTATCCCAGCATTTTGCCAAGTTTGGGCCATGAGGACAAACCCAGTAACATGATGTGTCCCCCAGATGGCAAATTTCTTGAACAGCCCACCTGAAACAGATCAGCTTTCTGCCAAACCTGAAAGAATTTGCTGTGATTGCTATTTACACGTTGAGGCTGTAATGGTAACAGACAGCAGAACTAAAAATTAAGGACTGAAATGAAACTGCTTCTGGCACTTGGACAAAAATCAGAATGGAAACTGTCAGAGTTGTACACAAAGAAGCAAGGAGAAGAAAATGAATTATTAGAAATGAGTGGTACAGAATCTACCAATAACACATCATTAGTGGTTTTTAAGAAATATGACTACCACATAATGCTATTGTAATCAAGGGTGTTTTGACCATCATTATAAGAGATAAAGACTGTTTAATTTTTGAGCTGGAAACTGATGGTTATCTAAGAATTTGTGATTATTAAGCACTAACTTTCAATATGGTCAAAGGAAAAAAGAATCACAAAGAGTAATAAATATAATTAGTACTTCAAGGAGAGGCACCTCCATAACCTAATGGATAATTACAATATTTGAAAAATGGAAGGAAAAATGGGATGGAAAATCACAGAATTAAGCATATACACAGAGATTACTTAGAAGTCCACAATTAAAAAAAAACCAGCAAAAATCATGACATACTCCCTTGGTTGTAATTGTAAGGTAAATTACACTGTTAAGAAATAAAATATCTAGATAGTCCTTGAGGTTAGCCAACAATCCCATTCCCAATACCAGAGGCCTCGGGCAAAGATTGACAGGATAAGGTGGAAAACAGATAAAACATTTATACTTTATACATTCCCTGGTGACTAGCTTGCTTGGTTCCCATAACTAGAAAATTCAGCAGCAAATGCTCATCTAACTCGAGCAGGACTAGTGCATAGATTTCAGTTCTTAAAAATGTGTGAAAGCTGACTGTAGGTAAGATGACTAAGAGAAATTTCTCGTGAGAGAGGAGTAAAATGATTCTCCCTTCTCAAGTGACAAAGAAAATGAAGACCTAGACCCCTCTCAGGGAGATCAGAGAAAGAGAGTGGTTCAGAAAGCACTGTAGGAGGTTGCTCCTTCACTGTAGGAGTCTTAGCTATGTTTTTTAACAAGAGTAAATATTTTTGGACATTATGTAAATTTATGCAACGCTGTCTAGGATGATGAGTAGACAGTCTGTATGAGAGTGAAGCAGTGAGAAAGATCAATGAAGTCCATAATAGATGCTGAGCCACTGGCAGGTCAGAAGTGGTAGGAGCGAAACTACAATACAGGCAGAAAAACTAAACAGAGCCTTAACTCCAAATCAACATCTATAAGCCTTTCCCCAGAACAACCTCCAGGAAGTAGAAAATAAGAAATACAATACAGCTTGGAAGACTATAGGCTTTCAAAGATTCTGTGAAAGAATTAGGAGACAAACAGATGTAAGCTATCTGAGTTTTAATAGTAGCAGGTGAAGGGAATGCACAAATGAATATAGGAATAAGAGGTCACTAGGAGTTTTTCTTTTCACTAGAAGCATAGAACCATCTAAGTTGGAAAAGGACCTTAGGATCATTGAGTACAACCATTAACCTAACACTACCAAATCCACCAAGCTTGTTAGCTCAACAAATCTAAAATTTTTGCACACAAAAAATGAACTGTGATTCACTGTTCATCCTACCTCAGTAAAAAATAAAAATGGCCCATAGTCTGGTTAGATACTTCATAGGACTCTGGTTATGTTGGACCTCACATTTACGTAGCTCTATGAAAGGAAGTAAATACTTTTGCATGCAGGGGATGTAGTACCCTAACTCTTTGTTCAAACAGGTCTAAAATAAAACAGAAGTTAAAGCATTCCCTTACTCTTAGACAAAATCTATTATATTTATGTAACACGTGCATAGAGTTGATTTTTAATGTATGTTATGTGTGACATAAATCAAACTGGAGCCTATTATTTAATTATATCTTTCTTATCTTTTGTCAAAGTGAAATGACAAACAATGATAAGTATCTAATATAAACAAACTAATTTTGTGCCTCTACTGTGTTAAAAAACCCATTTACTACTATAGTTAATTACTTCAAATCAGGGTAATGATCAAATATGTATGAAGCATTGTATTCTTCATTCATAAAAAGATGCTTGCATGTTGATAAATATTTAGCAGACTAGAAAACTGCATTCCAAAAAGGCAAAAATGCTGATGTTCAGCTTGTATAGTGCAGCTGTGACAAACAGAAAGTCCCTTTTGGTATACAGTTCTGAATTAAGATAACAGAAGATGGAAGCCATTGCTTCACATAGATACCACTCTCTCACTCAAGATGATGTAGGTTCCTGCTCTTCCAGCTTTTGCAATCACACATAAGACACTGACAGATAGATTTAAAAAAATGCTGTTCAGGGCGAGACCATCAAGTCCAGTTTTCTGTCTCCAACAGTGATAATAGGAGAAGCTACACAGGGAGAATGTAGGAGACTGGACACTTTCTACAGTTCATGTCCTTCACCCACACCTTACAATTATTCTGCTAGAGGTGTAAGAGGTAGATCTATGCTGAGTGCTTTCAGTATCTATTTATGGACCTACTGTCCACATAGCAGTCTTAATTCCTTTTTATAAATTGACTGATATTCTCTGCTTCTACACAGTCTCATGGCAGCAAACCCCAAAAATACTCTATTTCCTCTTAGCTGTTTTAAACTGGACACACGCTCTTTGCACTGAGCAGTTTCTACTTGTGCTGCAGGATTTAATGAATAACAGTTCTGCATTCAGTTTATGCTCTGTTTACAGTTGCGTAAAACTCAGTTATAAACCATCACTCCTAAGTCATCTCCTCTCCAAACTGAAGAGCCAAGCCATTTTAGTCTTTCTTTACCAAGCACATTCTCCATCCCCCAAGCCATTTTAGTTGCCCTTACATGTACTTTCTCTAATTCCACAATATTTTCTTACTGCGACCAGAACTGTACATAGTACTGTCTAAGCTACAGCACTAAAAGATTTTCTTTTATAAAGTTTGTTTCAGCAAAGACAGAATCAAAAAATTGTTAAAAATAAAAGCACTTTTCAGTAGTTCCTTTTAAAAATGCTTTACTGTCATTTTTCTCTCCATCTTTAAAAATAATTCAAAAAGGCTTTACTCAGTTGTGATCACTCAAACAGGAATTTCTGTGAGGCAGACCAAAGTGCCTTTGTACTCAAAATCCCAGACCTTGTTTAATTGCTTATTATAAAAAGATGGGATTGTCTTAACATCTTTTACTTGCACCATCTATTTACCATACAGGAATTAACACATCCCATTCCAGAATGCCTGATGCAATGTTTAAAAGGTTTAAAAAAAATTTAAAAAAAGAAAAAGAAGGAAGACATTAATTTCTCTTTCCTCAACCACTCCTGAAATGCTAAGATAAAGATTTAATACTCCTTTTGTTAATGAGCTTTCATTTCGATGTCCCAGTAAAAATGCTGCCAGTTAATTTAGACAAAATAATTATTCTGTTGGGGCCATTTCCATAGTCCACATTTTGTATTGCACCACTGAGACAAAGAAGAGAGATAGCAGTTCAGATCCATTACATCAAACTTGGGTTTCATAACCCTGAGGGCTGTTCAGCTACTGGACTAAAGGGTAAAAGAAGAAACTACACCTACAGAAACTTATATATCTAACATTGAAGGATGGAAAATATTTGGTGCATTCAAACTAATCCACTGTTAGCTGGAAGTCATATTTTTTGGCAGGTGAATTTTGTCTTAATGCCTCACTCAGCTGTGATGAGTTCCTTCCAGAAGGTTAAACTGCTATGAGAAATGTGGTGAAATGTCTATCATTTGATAAATTCCAAGCCAAACCAAAAATTTTACAATTAACTAAGGTTTAGAAATGTTCCAACTATATGTAGAGGGAAAGGAATGCCAGAACAATTGATTTCTTGGCTGCTTAGAGAAAGAAAGAGACAGACTGACGCAAAAGGAATGGAAAAAAAAATTTTAAGTAGGCTGGGATGGAGAGAACAAAAAGATCTTTAGCATACTGCCTTGTAAAAACTGAACTACTGCCCAGGATTTCTTACTATGCTCAACAATTTTTCTAATTTAGGGTTTAAGTGGTTACCCCTACACCACAGGGCCAAGTACCACTATACTGGTCAATCTCTATAATGTGTCAAAATTCACATATTTATAATATTCCAAAGCTTCACTGGTTGAAAAGTCTTATTAACTCTAAAGATTCCAGTTATGCTAAAGTTGTTCAGAGGAGTCAATAAGATTCTAGCCTTCCTTGTTCATATGTTTGCTGCTTTAATACTTGAGAATTTCATTGAAAAAAAAAGGCTGTGATGAAAGAATATCATATTCAACAGTCTGAGTCTAAGAAATGCAGCAGCTAGATCTGGTTGTGCAATGTTCCTCTGCCTCTATGTATATTTTTACTGTCTTTGAGTATGATTGTTTTTCTCACACTTTTCATACTTATTCTATGAGCGGTACAAAACCTTAGCACTGACTTGGTGCTTTTGGATGTATGTTTCCCTTCATCATCTTATGAAAAATTATTAGAGAAAAAAAAACTCTCACATTCCTGGGCATTTTACAGATTTTAAAGAAAAATATAAAATTTTAGAATATTGTATTCATTTATTTTTGGGGCAAAATATAAAAATTGTTACTAGCTGTTACTAAAATACCTAATTCAGAGGAACACAAAACTCCAATCTACAAACAGGGTACATAAGTCAGTGATACAAATGTACTCTGTGATGCTGAAATATGTGGTCCTACTAATTACAACTCATATTTTTCACCCCACTAAATTTTATCAGCAGAAGAGCATGAGATACAGTTTTGAATAAGCTTTTAGGCAAAACTGTAACAGAAAACTACTGCATCAACAATAGCACACAGAAACATAAGCTGTGTAAAGTAAAATTTTAAATTCTGAAAGTGTTTAAAATAGTAAATTCAAAATAAATATTTCTATAATGTTAGTATCACTAGCATGTTAAAAAATTACAATTTGCTCTTGTGATTTTTTTCAATTTCTATGCAGTGAGATTTGAAAAAAGTTATAGTTTAGAGTAAAAAAAAGAGTGAACTTTATTATAAAAGTGGTAACTTTACTATGACATTTTATCATTAGAATATTGTCTTCCACTGTCATCTGCCTAGCTACTGTCCTACAGTGATTCAGTAAAGCTGAATGAGTACAAATAGAAACATCTGCTAGAAAACATGAAGACTGATCATAGGGAAAGACTAAAGAAACCTAAGAAAATGAGGAAACACTGAACAAGAATCAGAGAAAGAAATATAAAATAGGAAGGATTTTTCTTCCCTTCTCATGGGCAATACAAAATATGATAAAATATAATTTGGATTAGTTTTTCATTGACTAATATTAGTGGCTAGTAACAAGAAAATTGGGTCTTCCATCCAACCCTTTCAAATTTAGTATTTTCAAGAGTTGATAATAATATTACTTATTTAACATTTGATTCTGCAAGGTGCTAAGCACTATGATCATCAGTGCACTTGCATTCTTAGGTAATTTGAAGCAGGCAAGTAGCCCACATGAAAGCATCATCATGGCTTTCATAATCATATGATGAATCACATTATTGAATCTAGACAAAAATGTTCAGAACCTTGTACAATCAAGTTAAGGGCTTTACATGAAGTGAAAAGACAATGAAGACACCCTGAAGAGTTTATAACTATCAGTTTAAGGAATATTAATGTTTTTATTCCAAAAAATCCCCCTGAATGTCTGTGAACACATTTTCTTCCATATATCATCATCTTCTGTTACTAATTCTTTGGATACTTTAGTGCTGTTATATATCTGACTTGCTCTATTTTTTATAGACCCATAAAGAAAGGCTGTTGGGTCTTGTGGGAGTGGGGGGAGAAAAGGGGGAGCAGAGGAGGAGAGGGGATGGTGGTGATAAAATGTAATTCCTCCGAACACCTGCTGAGTTTAATTGCACTACAGCTGCTGCTGATTGTAAGTGGGAAAGGGAGATATAAGGCAGAGGGGGAGGTGGTGGTGTTACTGACTGATTGGCTGTCGTTACATCCAGTTTTATTGTCTTTTTTTACCCTTTCAGTATTATTCTTACAAGTTAAAAGAGACTCTGAGTCTGAGGGATTAGGGACCTAAACCAAAGAGGAATCTTATGATCTGTGAGCAGAATGAGATGTGGTGTTTCCTGGATGAAGACATCTGAAGAGAGCATATGTGAACCTCAAGAGCAAGACTGATGATCCCAACAGACAAATTGCCACAGTATGCAGCATTCACTAGAATGAAAGGTTTATAGGTGAGATATTTAAAGAGGTCGCCACGCCCAGAGTATGTGGGTCTGCAATGAAATAGAAGACAGTGCTTGAGATGAAGGAGCTGTGGTCATTCAAAAGGGATAGCAAACCATGCAGAGAAAATTTCAAGCAGGTTCTCATTCTGCAAGAACTTAAAGATAACAAAGTGTGGTGGGTTTGTAACATCAAGTCATTGGGAATAAATCCCTCTTCGCAAAATTGATAGAAATGGGTACTGAAAACTGGACAGCTGTAATCTGATAATTGCTGGGGAGAAGCTGCTTTAATACAGAGAAGCATGATGCACATCATTGTGATTCAAAGACATGACAGAGCATTAAAACTGGGTAACCTCCCTCAGAAAACAAAGCAAATGGATCTTATCCATATCCTCCCATTTTGGGTTGTTTTATAAGCAGCTGTGAAGCTAAAAATGCTAGTAGTGTTGTTAAATAACTTTTGGAAAAGTTTAGAGAGTTATCGTCCAGTAGTAATAGATGTGGGAGGAAGAATTTCCTTCAATTTAGAGCATAAAATGCAAGAGTTTTAACTTTCAGAATTATAATAGGCAAAGCATTAGTTAAATACAGCAGTTCAAATTTTTTAAGAGAATTTACTTTATATATTTTTGACTATTTAAATAAAAAAACTGGCTATGTTTAAAATAAACCACTTTCAGGAAGTCTTTACCCAAATAAAAATTCTGTAGATGATTCTACTGCCTATTACATGGACCATGATCTTAATTATAAGTGCCTGTGAAATAGGGTCAGTTAGAAAATTCAAACTAGGAGGATACAAATGTTTGTGGTACATACTATAAGAACACACAGTGACATAAAATAGAATTAATGATCAAATTAAAAGGGAAGAGGGAAAAGATGGGATAATATTTGCCTGGATGAAAAAGTTACAAAAAATTCCTCCAATCCTGGACAAAAAGGGACCTTGAGCTGACTTTTTCACCACTTGGAAGATTGATACATAGAAAAGGGAGATCTTTACATTCTGTTACACATTAAGGAAAGTCTGAGCGGTAGGACCTACTTAGCTGTTTTGCTCTCTTAACATTTATTCTGTGTGGTACTTTAATATCCAGCAAACCCTCCTGAGAGTGTCAGGGTCTCTTCACTTGGCATCATGTATCCAGCTTATTTTAAGCAGGCTAAGATCTCATTGGCATCATTTCCGAAGCCTTTGCAGTCTGAGTGTTTCCTACCTGATGCGCCTTTTTAAAATTTTCAGAAATTAGTTAATTTGTCAAGTTTGAAGTCATCTTTTCACCAATTACTTTAAATACATGTGTGTAGAGCCACAAAACACTGTTAATAACAAAGCTGTCACTCTTTATTGTTGAATCATTGTTTTCATTATTATCATATGTATTCATTATTTTCATATTGGTGTCTTGACTACAAGGTAGAAAGAGACACAAAATGCAAAACTTTATTTTTGAATAATGTTAATTAGAATTTTCAAATTGTTTATATGCTGAGCTAACTGATTAAAACTATTGAACTATTTGTATAATTCCATCTCCATTAAGGCTGTCATTCCAAGTATGACTTATCTGCTCTGCTTTGATACTAAAACAAATTAAAAGGATTTCTTAACCTACAGATTGACTCCTGGGGAAATATAGAAAATATAAATAAATAAAGCATTTTCATTTGCTATTGCAAGTATCAAAATTTGGAAAGTTCACATCTGCTATAAGGAATGAAGAAAAAATGGTTTTAGTCAATCTGGGAGCAACGTGGAATATGAAAAAAAATGTTCCATTTTTTATACAACTCTCCAGCATGCAAGTTTCTTGTTAAGATTCAACATACATAATCTTTCTCTCTCTGTGATCAGTCTAATTATAAGCCCACATTAAACCTTTTTTTTAAGAGACATACTAGCATCACTAGTCCACAATGCAAATGAAAACCACCTTCTTTACATAATGTATAAATTTTTCATTGCTTCTTACAAAAAAGAACAAAAAAAAAAAAAAAAAAAACAAAAAAAAACCAAACCAAAAAAAACCACCACCACCAAAACAGAGAGAAATCCCCAAACTTTGTAAATCACTATGAGGACCTGAAAAATCCTTTTCCAATACTGGCAAAAAAAAATCTACTTAAAACTTACTCTCTTAATTGTTAAAACAAATTGAAAAAAAATGTAAGACTTACATTAATAATTTATAAACATCGAGGAATGGAGATTGCACAATTTTTCTGGACAAGTTGCTTTACTGCTGGAATGTCATAGAACCACAGAGTCACACAATCATAGAAGAATTTCTGTTGTAAGGGACATTAAAGTCATCTAGTTCCAACCCCCCCACCCATAGGCAGGAACATCTTTCATAAGGCCAAGTTGATCAAATCCCTCTCCAACCTGACCTTAAAACACTTCCAGAGACTGGGGAATCTATGGCTTCCCTGTTGTCCAAGTTTAGGACAAACCTGGGGGGAAACCTCCAATGGAGCCCCCAGAGAATAAGCCCCCCTCACAATTCCTCCCCCCCACTGGGCTCGGAAAGAATTTTACTCGGGGGGAAAAGTGGAAAAAACCTATTTATTAACAAACAAAAGAAAAACACTTCCCAGCAACAGGAAAGTACAATCCCAGATGACAAAAAACGTTTTCACCAAAGTGAGAGACGGTCGCTGCTGGGAAGGGCGAGAAGCTTCTTGGGCAGGCTCCGGAGGCAGTCTCTGATGCTCAGGTCCCATCCAGAGCTGGTACAGATCTTGGAGCTGAAGGAGAGAAGGGGGAGGGGAAGGCAGCAGCCGGGGCAGAGCCGGGGCAGCAGCAGCGGGGCAGAAGCAGCGGGGCAGAAGCAGCGGGGCAGAAGCAGCGGGGCAGAGCCGGGACAGCAGCAGCAGGGCAGCAGCAGCGGGGCAGCAGCAGGGCAGAAGCAGCAGGGCAGCAGCAGCGGGGCAGCAGCAGCAGGGCAGAAGCAGCGGGGCAGCAGCAGCGGGGCAGAAGCAGCGGCCGGGGTAGCAGCAAGCAGCAGCAAGCGCGCAGCAAGCAGCAGCAGCAGCCGGGCAGCCGGGCAAACCAAGCAGCACAGCTCCCCGGGGCACCACCCCCCCGGGGTGGGGGAAAGGGCACCGGCGGCAGCTCCATGCAGACAGAGAGGTGTGGGAGCGGGAGAGGAGCAGACACACCGACCCAGAACATTCCACCCCTTATCCCACATTGTGAACGTTACACACGATTGGGATATACACCCACTAACTACAAGGTAAAAGCTTTCTTCCGACTTGCTCAAACCTTCATCACTTACACATTTCCTCTCATTTCGCTTACTCAGTCCTTCAACACTTACATATTTCTTTCTGTGTCATCCTACAATCAGTTCTCCCTGTGGTACACATCGTGTTATTCCATCTTCCTGTATTATCCACCACGTGCATCCTGGTCCTTGAGCAAAGACAATCCCACCAATGGGTTTGCCTGTACTCGAGGCAGGATTAACCCATACTGCCTTTCCTAACAGACCTCTAACATGGGCCACTGGGACTTTATCTCTATCCACTATATTAAGGGAGTCAGACTGGGCAGGACCTGCTCAGTTGATGGAACCTCTGGTGTTAACTAACCAAGTAGCCTTTGCTAGATGTTGTTCCCAGTTTTAAAAGACCCCCCACCCAATGCCTTCAAGGTGGTTTTCAGTAATCCATTGTACCTTTCCACTTTACCTGCAGCTGGTGCATGGTAAGGGATGTGGTACACCCACTCAATACCGTGTTCTCTAGCCCAGGTGTTAATGAGATTGTTCTTAAAATGAGTCCCATTGTCTGACTCAATCCTCTCAGGGGTTCCATGCCTCCACAGGACCTGCTTTTCCAGGCCCAGGATGGTGTTGCGGGCTGTAGCATGAGACACTGGGTACGTCTCTAACCATCCAGTTGTGGCTTCCACCATGGTCAGCACGTAGCGCTTGCCTTGGCGGGTCTGAGGCAGTGTGATGTAGTCAATCTGCCAGGCCTCTCCATACTTGTACTTGGACCACCGGCCCCCATACCAGAGGGGCTTCACCCGCTTGGCTTGCTTGATGGCAGCGCACGTGTCACAGTCGTGGATAACCTGGGAGATGCTGTCCATGGTTAGATCCACCCCTCGGTCTCGTGCCCACTTATAGGTGGCATCTCTGCCCTGATGACCCAAGGCATCGTGGGCCCATCGAGCCAGGAACAACTCTCCCTTGTGTTCCCAATCTAAGTCTATCTTCGACACCCCTATCTTTGCAGCCTGATCTACCTGCTGATTATGTTGCTTCTCCTCACTGGCTCTACTTTTGGGGACATGGGCATCTACATGGTGAACTTTCACATGTAACCTCTCTAATCGAGTAGCGATGTCTTTCCACTCTTCAGCAGCCCAAATTTGTTTTCCTCTGCACTGCCAGTTCGCCTCTTTCCATCTCTTCAACCATCCCCACAGAGCATTGGTTACCATCCAGGAATCGGTGTATAAATAGAGTTTCGGCCATTTCTCTCTCTCTGCAATGTTAAGGGCCAGTTGGACAGCTTTGAGTTCAGCGAATTGACTGGATCCACCCTCTCCTTCAGTGGCCTCTGCAACCCGTCATGTGGGGCTCCATACAGCTGCTTTCCATCTCCGGTTCATCCCCACGACGCGACAGGAGCCATCAGTGAATAGAGCATAGCGTGTTTCCTCTGCCGGTAGCTCGTTGTATGGTGGAGCTTCTTCAGCCCGTGTCACTGGTTCTTCTTCTTCATCCGCGACACCGAAACTTTCACCTTCGGGCCAGTTTGTAATTATTTCCAGAATCCCAGGACGATTTAGTTTCCCTATTCTGGCACACTGAGTGATGAGGGCTATCCACTTGCTCCATGTGGCACTGGTGGCATGGTGGGTTGAGGGAACCTTTCCGCTGAACATCCACCCCAGCACCGGTAGTCGGGGTGCCAGGAGAAGCTGTGCTTCCGTACCAATGACTTCTGAAGCGGCTTGGACTCCCTCGTAGGCGGCCAAAATTTCCTTCTCCATTGGGGTGTAATTGCTTTCATTTTATATAAGCTGCAGACAGTATAGAAAAAACTTACTAAATTAAATACCAGAAAGATGGTTTTCTTAATATTCAGGGAGAACTGAACATTTTCTAACAGAGATGTAAATGATTCAGAGGAGAAGAAGGAAAATAAAGGCGAGAAGTCCTCTTTGCCTGCTTCTCCTCTAATAAATTGAGTGCACAACAAAAACCAGGAAGTATACATCCCTGAAGTAGATTTTAACATTCTTATGAACCTCCTGCAAATCATCACAAACAAGCCTAGCCCAATAAATATTTTCGTTAATACCCCTTTAATGCAAAAACTACGTATTAGGGATAACACCGGGGCTATCTCCAGATAAGAGAACAAGCCCAAAGACCACAGGGGTATTAACACTTCAAAAAGCCCTAAAAACCAAATATACAGGCAGGCTTCCACTCCAAAAGCCATTATGGATTCAAAAATCATACCAATACCAACACAAACAATTGAAAACAAAATATTATTAGAGTAAGGTTTTTTCCACTTTCTCTGGTATCCCCATACAGGCCACCAAATTATTTGTCCAAGTTTAGGACAAACCTGGGGGGAAACCTCCAATGGAGCCCCCCAGAGAATAAGCCCCCCTCACAATTCCTCCCCCCCACTGGGCTCGGAAAGAATTTTACTCAGGAGGAAAAGTGGAAAAAACCTATTTATTAACAAACAAAAGAAAAACACTTCCCAGCAACAGGAAAGTACAATCCCAGATGACAAAAAATGTTTTCACCAAAGTGAGAGACAGTCGCTGCTGGGAAGGGCGAGAAGCTTCTTGGGCAGGCTCCGGAGGCAGTCTCTGATGCTCAGGTCCCGTCCGGAGCTGGTACAGATCTTGGAGCTGAAGGAGAGAAGGGGGAGGGGAAGGCAGCAGCCGGGGCAGCAGCAGCGGGGCAGCAGCCCGGGGAGCAAGCAGCAGCAGCAGCCAGCAGCAGGGGTAGCCGGGCAAACCAAGCAGCCCAGCTCCGGGGCACCACCCCCCGGGGGGGAGAAGGGCACCGGCGGCAGTTCCATGCAGATAGAGAGGTGTGGGGGCGGGAGAGGAGCAGACACAACACCAACCCAGGACACCTGTGCAGCCTGTCCCAGCTTCCAATGACTGTCATCATAAAGAATTTCTATTAGGTGCCTCCAAAGCTATCTCTTCTCCAGGCTGAACAAGTCCAGGGCTGTCTAGTCTCTGATCAGTTTGAAGGCCTGCCACTGAACTTTCTCCATTATCAGAATATGTCTTGTAGTTGTGGGATGAGGGTGGGGAGGTGGGAGCAGTATGACCTGCACAATTCTAGACTACATCTCACAAATACAGAGCAAAGGGGCATTGTCACTTCCCTCATCTCCTGGCTGTGCTCCCGCCAATGCAACCCAGGATGCTGCTGGTCACCTTCACTGCCAGGGTCCAGTGCTGGCTCACATCCAGCTGACTTTGAAAAGCCACAGATCTTTCCCAGCAGAGCCACTCCTTAAGCAGTCCATCCCCAGCCTGTATCAGTGCAAGAAGTTCTTCCTGCCCAGTGCAGAACTGAAGTCTTTGTCCTTGCTGAATATCGTAAGGATTGTCTTTGTCCATTCTTTTGGCCTGTTCAAGTTCCTCTGAATGCCTTGAGTGCCTTCCTGAGTGCCTTGGATTGTCCACCCAGTTTGATGTCATCTGCACAGAAGGTAAACAAGCACTCTACTGTTTCCTCTAGATCATTGATAAAGAAGTTGAACAAACCAAATCTCATGTCACAGTGTGACCTGGGTTTGCCAATTTTAATATATTTAGTTTTCTTTAGAGATAGGATTCAGGAGCAGAGGCAAAGTAGGCTTAAAACTTAAAAGGGTATAAGAAGAAATTTATTAATAACACAAAAAGGATTTAGAATAAGATTCCTAGATTGTTTCCTCCTCCCCCTCCCTTCATTCCACATTTCTTAACAACATCATACAGAAAACACTTCAGTCAGTTATTTACTTAAATAATCATTTCAGTTCACTCTAGAGAGAAAAGTCCCGTTTTTGATTTACGCTTAGGGGGTGTCTTCACCTTCACAGTCTGCATCCGCCCGGACCTACAGAACCATGAATTTCCTTGCATTCCCACAGTCCTTCCAGAGCCATGTTATGGGTTATGATGCACACATGGGGTACTACTTTTAAGGCAGACTGCTGAAAAACACAATTCTCTTCATCTCCTTCTCTGTCAAATGTCTCTGTTCATACTGCAGTCCCAAAACAGAGAGCTCAATTTTCCTGAGGCAAAAGTCTTCTTCTCAAGCACCTCAAACCTCCCCAAGTATATTTCACAGTTTAAAGGAAAAAAGGTTTTCAGCTACTTATCAATTACATCTTTTCAATCTCTTCCCATCAGGAACTTTATCTTCATTCTGCTGACTTCTGTAGACTCCATGCTTTATTTCTTCTCATTCAGGGGAACTCAGGAGACCGAGAATCTTATCCAGGCATTAAAAAGAGTTAAAATTGTATCCAAATCGTGAGGAAGCCACGTGGGGAGCTGGAGGCCTCTTCTCACGGAACGGGGTGGGGGGGAAGGGAGAGCCTTTGGTGGCTCCCTCATCCCCCCGCTCGGCCACGCCACGTGGAGAGGAAAGCCAAGCCGAGCCGAACCAAGCTGAGCAAAGAGCCGGGGGCCACCAGGGCAGGGGCCGGGGCCAGGGCCGTGCCGGAGCCATGTGGCCGGGGGCCATGCGGCCCAGCCACGGCCCCACCGAGCCAAGCCGGGGCCGGGCCGGGGGCTCCCCCCGGCCAGAGACTACCGCACCTCCAGAGGCCGGAAGCCGAAAGAGAGAAAGTTAACTTAATCCAATGTGATTTGTGAAAGCGAAATAACTTTTTAATTGGTTTCCCGACCTGTCCATCACCACATCAGCTCTCTGATTGGTCTCCACAGCTCACAGGGGAAGCCCTCAGAGACAGGACAGCCCCTCCTGTTCCCTGGCCATGTGGTGCTTTCCCTCAGGCAGCTCCACCCCTCCCCAATACAGAAATTCATAATTCTCCAGTTCCTGATCCCCACTATCAGCCTATACATCCAGTTTTTTTCTATTTACTAGCCACACATCTGGACTGCAATGTCATAAGTTGAACGTGAGGATATTCTGGGAGAGAGTGTTGCTAGCCTTCCAAAATTCAGGGTAAATTACACCTACTGCTCTTCCCTTATCCACAAATCCAGACACTTTAACATGGAAGATGATCAGGTAGATCAGGCATGAATTACATTCTCTAAATCATGCCAACTTTCCCTAGTATTGTTCTCCTCCTTTGTGTGCCTAAAACTTACAAGAGGACTTGCTCCATGATTTTTCTAAGGACTGAAGTTAAATTAAAATAGCCTGTAATTCCCTGGATATTTTTCATGCTCTTGTTTGCAGATTCATAGAACTTATTCTTTCTTTTAATCTTTGAATATTTCCCCTAAATTTTGTGACTTTCAAGATGATGTAGGATGATCTTTCAGGGGTATCAACCAGTTCTCTCAGTGTGCTTGTATGCAACCCATCAGTTCCCATAGACTTTTATGGGTTAAGTTCTCTCAAGCTATTGCTAGCTCACCCATTAATATTAGTTCTTGAATTCTTTCATTAATCAGAGACCTGGGAGATTGAGACAAGGGAAGTATTGAGTACATAAACCTTATGTGTCTGCTGTTGCTAAATCAACCACTCCATTTAGCATTGGGCACACATGCTCACTGTTCAATCTTTTATAGCATAGCATTATTACCTTCAAAGCCTGTCACAAGGCTGAACTGCAGCTGCAGTTTGGGTTTCCTGACACTATCCCTACACTCCTTGGGCAATGTTTTCGACTCCACCATTGTAATTTGTCTCATTTTTTTCTTTTTTCTTCCCCTATGTTCTGATTTTAGAGGTTGGAGCTCTATCAGGAAAATCCTGCTTAGCCAAACAGGTCTCCTGATACATCTACACCTGTGATACATATACATCTCTGTTGGAGTATCAGGACTCCTCTAACACCTGAAGATGATGCTTTCTTGAGTGCCTTTACCTTTAGATTTGTCTTCAATAGGATTGCATCTACCAATTCTCTAGAAGGTGAAGATTTATAATAGCAAACATCTAACTGTTGAGGGCATAATCCCCACAGATTGCCAGCTCTGAGGCCTATAACTTTAAAATATGCATTACTTAATTCCAAAATTATGTTATAAATGTGTGTTTTCATTAAAATTTAACAACATGACTATTACTTTGAGCTATTCTTTTGTAAACATCCCACATAGGTATTTATGATGGAGATACCTAAATCTGAATCAGTCACATAAATTCCCTGTATGGCCAGTAAAGAAAAGTAAATTGCTCTGAAAGACAAATTGTTGGTCTAAAAGAGGCAGCCAAATTAATCCAGAAACATGCCCTGTGGTATCTCTCAATTGCCTCTGTTATCTCACTGTCTTTGGATTGGACAACTAACTCAGGGGTAGACATTCATTTGGTGAGATAAGCCTTCATAAAAGTTATACAACTTTAAGAAAACAAAAGAATGTGTTTTAAGAAATTATAAATATGCTCTATATATGTTTCCTCCCTTTCTTTGAAACTATTGCAAATTTAATTTCTAATTACTTCTAATTTTTACTGAATTTGCTTGTGATATACAACTGGAATTTCCTTCCTTAAGTCAATTTTTTGGCAGAAGTTTCTATCTGAAAATCACTTAGGCATTAACTTGACCACAGATTATGTTATTAACTTTATTGTTTTGATAATCTATTTTTAAAATGTTACTGACAGAAAAGAAACAAAAAATAATTAACTTATAACAAGTATTCTTATAAGTATCCACAAACATCTTTAGAAAAGAATTAATATTTATTTTTACTTTTTGAACTTTTTTAATATAAAAAAGACACCAGTGTGAATTGGTAACTCTTGGTTTGTTTGGAGATTTGAATTATTTTTAGCAAAGAGAATTTGCCAAGCATAGCAGAACCGGAAATAGAGTCTAATGAAATTTTGAGCTGCAATGTAGGCTAATGATACTTGAAAGTGACATGGTTATATCTCAACAGGATAGCACTGGCTTAGCCTAAATGTCAGGAGCTTGACAGGCAGGTATCATAAAGATACATGTCAGTCACCTCCAATGCAAGAATAAGTGATGAGCATTGTCAAGAATGTCCTTCATTTTTCCTTGGCAATTAAAGCAAACAGGGCCCCCAATGTCTGCTCTGCTGTTCCATTCACTTTCTCCTTTCTCCTATCTAAGCACTTGCTGTTTCGTTCTCTTGATTAACAGAACAGTAAAGTGAAGATAAGAAATGAAGGAGAAAATAGTTGTCTTTTCACTTCAGTGGTATTGACCCATTATTTTGCATAGAGATGTAAAAGGAAAATGGTTAAGTTCCAGAATGCTGAAAACCTTGTTATTTTTTCAATACTGTTCTACTTATATTCAAAGCTTAGTAACTTTGTAATACTGACTTTGGCAACTAAGTGGTGAGTTCTGATTCATAACCTAGTCCTCACCACAATTTCTACCCTGAGCAGCTGAGATACATAAACCATGGAGGAAAGTCAGCAGTAAGATCCTTATCAGAGAGGAGAGCAAGGTGAAAAACACGCTAGCTTCATGTGAAAACTACGGAAACAAGACTGGGAAAAAGAAATAACCAGAACAAATAAAGGCTAGGAAGGGGCTCAGAAATGAGAACTGCCACAAACTGAGAGGTAAGAATACCAGCCACTTGCCTGAATCAACCACCAGCTTGTTTCAAACATTATTCACCCAGTGAGAGCTCGTATGCCTGGAGCTGTGTGAAATCAGAGGCACATTGCCAGGACGGCAAGGAACTGCCTTCATGCAGACTCCTACCTCCATTAAATGTTCCCTCCTCCCGTTGTCTTACAAGGGAATAGGTAGCTATGACAGTGGATTACTGCCAAAGTCAAGGTGTATGCATCACCCTGGCAAACTGTGATTCATTATAGCCAGGAGCAGGATGCACAGTAGATGAGCAGCATTATTTCTAGCCAGAGCTACTCACTGGCTGGTAATGAGAACAGTGCCTTAGGGGAACTCAGCTGATTTTCTTTTTCCAGTTTCTGCACCAGCCTGATTCCTTCCTATGCTGCCAACTACGGGCAAAGAAGAGATGATTCTTGCTCCCATGACTTCATGCTTGATTTAACCCACAAACCAACGTGCCCCAAGGCTCTCCAAGTTTGGCTTACCAACTGTTCTTGCAATTACACATAACGTGTTCCAATGTTTCTGTTTTCTCAAAGCCAGGAAAAAGAAACCTCCACAGAGCCCATCCACTCAAGCAAGCCTATCACACAGATAAACATGATCTCTCTGAAAAAAGCAAGGAACGCATCTAGCCCTACAGACTAGTCTTAGAATGTAAACAATTTATCCTTACAGGAAAGTTTCTCTGGCATAGACCCTTGCCAACAAATATAAAAATGGAGGTGCTTTACAACAGGCAACCAAAGCCTGTAAGCATCAACAGTGTTCCAGCGGCTTGAAAGGCTTAAACTTCTGGGACAGTCTCTCCAATTCTATTATACACATTTCAGACACATTTTACATGTTCCTTTACAAATATCCAATGCAAAACAAAAGACAATTAAAAATTAGTAGATCTTTTGTGCACCTGACCATCAGCTAATTTCAGCTTATTCTGTAGATATTTTGCACCTGCTCAAGTAATAAGTTTAAGAGATTTTTGGTTTATGACTCAAAGTAATGTTATCTTGGGTAATGATAGCAAAAGATCAATAGCAAAAAATCACATTTGTAATAACATCATGTTAGTTGGTTTTTGATTATCAATGAAAATATTTAAGAGTTATTAAAATTTCTTGGAACATTTTTGGCCAGAGAGCCCACTTTAAACCTGGTGCTCCATTAAAATTCACTAGGTCTGGAATGGAATGATAAGTGTACTCTGGGCCTGAGAAGCAGAAAGGACAGGAAAAAAAATGTGGCACACCTCATTCAACAGGATATACCATATTTACAAAACCATGAATAAATACTGAAATTTTACAGTCTTATGACAAATAACACCGTTTTCCTTAATTTTGGTGTTCAGCATCTCTTTTTGGATATGTCAAGCCAATATACCCATGCCAAAGTACTTGGAGAAAACTAATAGCTCTGAGGCCTTGGTTTTTCCTATGGTTACATTCATTCAAAAGAAATCTGCTGGTAGTAACATGCTTTGTGAGTCTGAAACTAATTCTGGATAGGTTTGTGTGAAACTTACCTTCCTCATACTGTACTTCTTACAGCACTGCTGGACACTTCACACCTAATATATAGCTTTATACAATTCTGTTTTCCAGATTTTGAATCAAAAATTCTTGATCTTGAAATACTTCAGAGCAAGCACTTCTTGCTTGCTGAATGAATATTTTTGTCATCACTAAGCATTTCACCAGCTGCCTATTGATAAACAATTGACAACTACTCATGACCACTTAACAAGATTGGTTAATGAGAATGCTTAGCTATTGCTCCTATAGATTTACAATCACACACTGATTTGATTTAGTTGCACTGATAAGAGAAATATCTATTTCTTAGAGATAAGCATTTCAACTGAGTAAAAGAAACCCTACAACTCAACAAGAAAAAAAAATGTAGTAGTAACTTAAATTGTAGTAAGAGGACAGGAAGAAATTGTATAAGGTTTCTTATTAAATAAATAAATAATGTAAACCCTGCAAAGAAAAGAAGATATGACTTAAGAATAAATTAATTCCTCTATAAAGTAGGAAAGTTTGCTGTTGCTGACACTCTCAAAAATAGGTGACCATAAATAAATGAAGACTATTATGTTGTGAAATCATACGTAAGGTAAATAAATGTGGAAGGAAGATAGTGGGGAAAGTCCTTCTCCTGGTGAAACTTATTAGAATTTCTTTCACTTCTTTTAGGGGTCATTGTTTTTCCTTTATTTCCTTAATAAGTATCCTCATGTCAGCGATGGTTCTTCATGAGAGAGGTATGAACAGTGCATCTGCTTTCCTTGTTTAATTGCTAGAAGAAAAGAGTATTTGTCTAAGTATAGACCACCTAAGTGACATCTCCATTCAAATAACAGTACCATATACAAATAAATTCATAATTAATTTACAGTATTATTGATTTTTATACCTAGTATATATAATTTTCTATTATATATTATATTTCTTTCTAATATTTCCTATTAGACTGTTTTCAAACAAAATGTTTCTGTGCCCTACTTCATTACTTCTGTGCACAGCTCTCCTTATCCTGATTAGTAGCTGTTCTACCTGCTCATCACTGCTTTTCCATAGTAAAAGAGATGACAGCAGCTTATGCACCTCTATCCTAAGTGACTGTATCTTCTTCCCAACCTGATGTGCGTGCTATTTTCTTACAAGTTTAGACCACTTACATTGAAGTTCTGGTCACTGAGAAATATTTAAGCACTCCATGTCTCATCATAAAAATATTCATCCATGAAAGTACAGGTGTAACAGCATAATAGTGCAGTTCAGAAACCATCTTTGAAAACAAGATTTTTAGTTGCCAACACCAAATCCTTTCATGAACTACTTCCTGCTTCAAGGTCTCTTGCCAGGGTAATGAGATGCTCCATCATGAAGTTATATATAATTCTGTCAAAATAATCTTAGAAAGTATATAATTTTGAATCATTGTTGGAAGCAGAGACATGAGCAACTGCAAATGTGTTCTTCTAAACTGGGAATGTAATATAGAATTAAATGCAAATGACTACGTTAATGCAACATTATGATTGAGATATGACACAAACAAATGTCATTAAATTTCAAGTATGGTTCCCACAGCAACTGTAATTCTGCTGCTTTGCACTTTCTGTACATATTATATTGTATTTCTGTGCCATATACTGTGCAGTATTAACTTCGCTGTATTTTCGTATATTTGCACTGTGACTGAGTAATGGTTGTTCTGGGAACACAAACTGAGTTTCTATTTTCTTAATGTAAAGTCTACACAGTAATGTTGCCATTTTTTTCTACGTTTAATTTCTTTTGTTTTTTCCTGATTTTTTTTTTTTTGTTTGTTTGTTTGTTTGGGTTTCTTTTAAAGAAGATAGCGTATTATTTCAATGTATATGGCCTGGCTAGAAGTCATTGCTTTTGCAGGTAAATGTATTTTTGAGCTATACTCCGAGCCATGAATATGCTTAAATAAGTTTTATTTCACTGGATATTAATCAGCTTGATTCTTTTTTTTTTTTTTTTTTTTTTCACTTTTGGCCTTTTCCTTCCCAATATCACAGCTTGAGCTTTAGTTTCATACCAAGAAGACAAGAGGAAGCAGAGACCTCAGTGCTGTCTGCAGCTTCCTCATGAGGGGAAGTTGGTTCAGCAACTGCTTTGAAACTGAATGCATCTCATCAAAATTAAGGGATTTTTTCTGAAATTTTTAAATACTTGTTTTAAACATTTTTGCCATATATATGCCCATTATATCTCAATGTAATTAAGTAGTCTTAAGAAATATTTCCAGACATCTGCTCACGTGGACTATAATTCTGTTTGATTTCATTTTGGTGAAATTCCTGAAAGGCAAGCTCATGTTAATGGTGTTTTATACACAAAAGAGCACATGCTGGACAATATTTGCCCTGGAGTGCTTCCCTGAAATGTCCTGAAATGCTGCTTCCAATTTTTCAATTTCAGAGCTTACCTATGAAGAAAGTGAGAGAGAGAATGAAAAAAATTGTTTCTCAAACTGTGTTAACTTGTGATTTACACTAGTCTGAGCGTATAAACTACCTCAGTGTAAAGTGCAAGTAACAAATAAGCAAGTAAGTAAGATACAGGTAAAATAAATCACAAGATTTTGAAGACAGTAGCATAACATAGTTTTGAAAACAAATTACTGAGATATTATGAATGTCACTTTGGTTTAACAATTTGAGATTCTGATAATTGTTTTAATAATTCTCTTCTGAAGAGATTTTCAAATTCAATAAAATTACCTATGCTTTATTTCAAATTGTTGCCCATGGCAGACCTTGAGTAATACTTCTAAAGGAAATGAATGAGATATTATGTATGATTTAAATAAATAATTAAGTTCAGTTGAAAGAAAACCTGTCTTTAAGCACTAAAAGTACTAATAGATTCTTCTAAAGTGATAGAATTGTGTTGTATGTTCTAACATTTTTGATTAAATGCAGCAAGTGGGCTAAGTTACTGAAAAATACACACCTGCATTCTCCCTATGTAAGTTTACATTTCTGTTCCAAAACTCATCTCAGTCTGTTATAGTGCTCTATTTCAAAGGGATTTTTTATTTCTTTAGTGAATATATGCCATTATTTTTGTAATGTTTGCACATATTTGGGGTTTTTTTTCTCTTTATTTTCTCTGTATTTCCATACTAAAGTAGAACTGAAACAAAAGGATTACCTGCTCATAATGCTGAGAATTGAACAGCTCAAGCAACAGTTCTTTTCTAGAATTTCAAGTTCCTTTGTTTTGTGTAACAAATGGGAGGAATAAATTCATTTACATGGAGAAGGCAAAAAATATTTGTGACTTTCCAAATTATAGGTGAAATAGTAGCTTGACACAATTATTTTTGCTCAGTACAAAAAAAATAACAGTGAAATTCTTACTTCACACAAGTACCACTGGAATCAGAGTTTACATGACCAAAGAACAAGTTCTGTTTACACACAGAAACTCCTGTGGATTAAAGCTGAATCCTGTAAATCACAAAGAAATATGCATATTGTGGTACTTGTTATTGTGTTAAGAACACAATTTTCATACACATCTTGAGGCATCAAGATGAAAATGGACTTTGAGATTTAATCCTTTCAAAATAGATATGAAACAAAAGTATGGTGCAACATTTGGATTTGCATCAATATCAAATCGAAACAGCAGCCATTCAGAGCCAAATGTCTGCAAGAACTATAGCATTTTAAATAATTTTTTTAATGAAAAAATAGATTACATATTAAAAATTATAAAAATTAATGCAAGAAAAATATGAAAAGTTAAAATACATTTTGAAACAGATACAGCATTTTAAAATTGTTTACTTCATGTAAATGAGATATTGGTGTCAATGCACATTTAAAAATGAATGAGCTATTCAGGAGATGCAAACACAAATGCACCTTGTGCGCTAAAAAAGGTTTCAATTTTGCTATTTTCTAAACACAGAAAAATGTATCCCCCCCATTCAGAATATTGAATGTCTTATGAAAAGTGAAAGGTCATTTGTAACTGTCCAAAGGATTGATGGAGTTGAGATACCTCCTTGACCTTCACCCTGCACTCATAAAGAACAGTCTCAGATGACAGAGCATCAGGCAAGATTTCAGAAAATGTCTTTTCTTATTTTATATTGCATAGCAGGCTTGTTACCTGATATTTTTCATAATTGTATGTCAAGGTTTAATTACTTCATGTCTTCCCTCATTAAAAGCAAACTGTCATCTAATACCATTCAGCTATGTTTGTGATTTGCACTAATTCAAGCATTTCTGTCTGCTTTTTGCCATTGTTTTCCATCTCAGTTTCTACAATAATTGCTTTGGAGGCCTACACAAACAATGTCAAGGTCAAGTCTTACAAATACAAAAATTCTTTTCCAATTACTTATTGTCAGTTAAGGATGCACATTATAAAAACTGGTTCAGAGGAGTTTCTTTTCTTTTCTTCGTATTCTAATCTTCACATAATGCAAGTTGGAATGAAAGCTTAGTTAAGATGTTTAAACAACAAACTTCAAAAAGACTTGTGGAAACATGAAGTATATCAGATTTTAATCATTCTACCACATTTTCAATCATGCAGTGTATTAGGGAAATAATATATAAAATATACTATTATCCATGTTAAAGAAGTAAAATAAAATGTACTCAATGTTAAATCCTTTTGTTGTTATATTTTTTCATCCTACCAACAGGGAAAGTCAAGGACATACAGCTTAATGGTCCACTTACCAAGAAACAAGAAGGCAAAGAATTCATTTATCAAGCTTCACTATAAAGTGTCACTCTCCCTACTTCCCTGCAGAAAGCTTGAGAGTGCTGGGTAGCAAAAGAGTGACATGAGAAGAAAGATGCAAAAGCAAAAAAAAAAAAAATGTATTTCCTGAAGATGATGGGAATACATTGGGATAAAATAGATAATGATAGAGGAAAAAAAAAAAAACAACAAAAGAAACCCTTAGAGTGATTATTGTTCCCTTGCTAATTATTTTCTCATTCATAGAGGTATTAACATGAATACAGTACATTGTCTAAAAGACAAAAAATTAATCCTGTTTTGGAGAACTCAGGCTGACTTCACTGAAAAGTCAGAGGTTTACATTTTATTTGGTATGTTACTTACTCTTGGAACATAATGAAAACTACCACACTGTTGCCTGGCTGCAGAAGTACTTTGAATCCACCAGCTGGGAAACCAAACTCATGCTAATCCATTGTTGTTTACCAATTTTTCAAATAATAAATCCTTCCCTTTTTTCCATGCCAAAATGTTTTCTTGACACTGTCATAAAAAAACATGTCATGTTCAGACACCTGTTTTAAGAAAACCTCCCAAACTCATTCAAATGTAGATTTAACTTTCATGTATATGGACTGCAACACCACATGATTTCATGAAAAGCCTTTTTTGCATTTGTGGGTTTTTCATTATTTTATTTTCTTGTATTTTAAACAAATTACTATCCAATTTTTAGATCAATCTTCTACATTGCAAAGAAACATTTCATTCCATCGTTTAACTCGAGAAACTCAAACCAGCTTCTTCAATCTCTCATCCTTGGCTATGAGCCAATAAACTCTTGTGGAGGATAGAATTTTAAAGATCATCATCTGATTTGTGAGAGAGTAATTCTGGATGGTTACTTAATTCCGGAAAAAACTCTCAAATCTTTGTTATAATTCTCAAATTTTTTTAAAAAATAGAAGAATTTCTTCAAGCAAATATTGTTTTATATCAGGGAGACACAGGACTATGAACTGTTCAGGATAGCCTCTGCTTAACTTTTCCATTATAGCTCAGCTGCTGGCTCACTAAAAATGAACAGGGAAAAGAAGCTGCTGTATTTCAGTCAGTGAAAGAAAAATCTTCTAGAATCCTCATATTAATGAAGAAATAGAAATCACTATAATGACTGGGGAGAGGGACAGAAGAGGGGGAACAAAAATCTAAACAGCAGCAGTTTCTGCAAGAGTATACAATATGTTCACATTAGCAGGAAAAGCAGCATGTGTTAACATATATATAGTCTAGGAACATTACTTGGATCTATAGCATCCAGGAGTCTAAACAAGAGCATCTGGTTTTTTTGTTGTACATTTTCCCCAACCCCTGTGTTTCTGCCTGAAAATGTCTGCAAGTTTTCTTCTTTATCTTATTTTTTTTTACAGACATACTTTGCACTGCCAGGATTTTAACTGGTTTTTAGTCAAGTCCAGAAAAATTGCTATTTGGAATCCCAAATTTATAAACATTTGAAATATAAAAATTTCCTTTACTATGTGTTTTTGATCAGATGAATGGAACCAGGTAAAGGTGACAAATTTTAATTTTTTTCTCAGTCATGTATGGAAATTATGACTTTTTATTATCTGTGGACAAATGCTTTGACTTAAAGAGCAGATGATTTTTTTTTATTATCTTTTGTCATTGGCTATGAAATCTCAGTTAATAAGTTCCACAGATTGCAATAATACCCTTGAGAACCTGTGTGCTATCTGTCAAACATGTAATTTTAAGGTCTAATAATATGCAATATGTTTACATAGGTTATTGAAGTGCAGTACTTTCCCAGCATAGGTATTTATTAAAAAAGCTAGAAGTGTAGCATCTCAAAGCTAGTAGGATTTAATATTTTTTAAAAATACAAATATAAATGATTGAAGATAAATTTATTCAACATATGCAGCAAAATATGCTTCTGTTATGTAAGAAAATTGTTTGTGGAGACTGCCACTACTGCAATATTTTAAGGACATATAACATCATCAGAACAGATCTAAAACTTGTTAAAGTCAAGAGAGGCCTTAGAGAGTTTGGTGCAGTGTCTATTGGAAAAATATTTATCTGGATAACATGTGTGGATGAGTGTATATGCAGAGGACTTGTAAATATAATTTCACAATAATTTATTTTGGCTTTTATGTTCAACTCAGGTGTTTTGCATTTTTAATTTTTTACTTAGACCATGGATATCTAGAGCTGAGAAGATGTACCTTTACAGCAGAACTCAATATCACTGAATGCTTCAATTCCATAGAACAGAATAACACGTTATTGTGAGACAATGGCTTTTCTATTTTATGCTACAATACTAGGAAATATAAAATGAAATTGATGCTTATGCACTACTACGCCTCAATACACTATAAATATAAACATTGTCACAGTAACATGATAAACAATTAGCAGTTTTAAACTTTATCTGCTGTTTCCCATATTTAAAAAAAAAATTAGAAAGTATTTATTTTGAATACCTTCAACAGTAACTGAACTAGCCCTATTAAATATTACAGAATTAATTTTCTTTTGATTTTATTTGTCCTTCTAGTACTCATGAAAAGAGTTGGCTTGGGTTTCCCAGAAGTGTGGTTAAGGCTGACTTTTATTATCAAAAGTTTGGGGCAGTATGGGAGAAGGGTGAGAATGTGAATCATCCCTGTGAAACAAAGAAAAGAGTACAGGGGTAGGGAGGAGAGCTCTGGTGACTCCGTTAGTGGTTTTGTCAAGCAGAAGAAAGAAATGGAGGCAGAAATCCCCTGTTTCTGCATCCACTGTTCATCAGATTCTGCCCTCATTCCTGTACAACCCCGTTAACCCTTCGCTGCATCTACCACTTACCTGAATTTGCAAACTGTTGACCTAGGTAAATTCAAGGTCACTTTGCTATGCACTTTCATTTTTCTAAGCACAAGGGCAACGCTTTTTCCAGTCTTACAGAAATTAAAAAAATATTATATAAAATACTATATGATTGCTCATTAAAAAAATATGTAAATGTAATACCTTTTTATCACTGATACAACGGAAGGATAACATGGAAATGTCCAAAAAGGTTTGCTTTGTGCTTACTCACAATCCTTTTGGCTAGTAAAGGCAAAATAAGTAATACATACCAAACCAATCTATTTTTCAAGATAAGAGTTTCTTCACAATACTACCCTTAATCTTGGTTTATCCTTAAACAGACAAAAGTACATTTGAGCTTGTGAACTACACCTGTTGGCATTTTATCTTCTAATGCAGATAATATACCTTATTTTACTAGTTAAGATTGCTTCTTTTTTACATTGCAGTACCTTGCGAATTTCACTGTTGTTAAATTTAGTTTTCAAAGTGCCTTGAAAATCCCCTGGGGCTTTATGGATGTCTTTTAAGGATTCTTGATGTAACACATCCTTATTACCTCATTTGCAGACTTTTAATACTTAACATGCTAGCCATAAAATTAATTGTTGCTCCACTCCACTAACAATGATGGTAGAATTTTTAGTTTCTTCACTTTAATGTTGGCCATTACACATTTATTTCCCTAATATATTATAAGATGAAAAGTAACAGTAAGCAGCATTTTCCAATTCTGTATAGCTGTGTTGGAAAACAATCACCATGAAACTACATTAATCCTGAGTTGGAAGAGTCATCTCTAGGTACAGCAGGGTAGCCCAGTTTCTTTGATCATTTATCTCTTTGAAATGATCAGCAAGGATGCCAATTAGAGACACTGATTATCAATTGTAGCTTAACTTGTGATGTTTACACCTTCCTTGTAGAAGTCAGACAGAAAAGATTTCTTTTCTCTTACAATTGCTCGTTTGTATCTACACCAAGATCAAAAGATTTGGATACATACTCAGCTCATCTGGCTGAGAACATTTCCTGCAGTATCAGCCTTTTCTTAATCCTTCATAAATGCAAAAGCATTTAAAGACAACTGTGTAATTTTTCCTTTAAATCTCAATGGAATATATAAATTATTAGTTCATCCCATGGATTCTAGCATTTTATATTTCGTTCATATACAGTGTAACAGTGTAAGAAGAAGGAAAATGTGTGGATCCAAGAACATTTTGCAATAGGTGCTATCATACACACCTTTGTATGCAAATAATATCTTCCCAGATAAATGTAAATCTATGTCCTCTGTTTCAACCTCTATGTCTAGGCAGGCCATCACTGCAAGACAATTTTCAAAAAACCAGTTCAGAAAAACAAATTGAAATTATCTAATAAGACAAGGTACAATTCAGCATACTGCTTCATTATGGACAGAGTGTAGATCAAACTGCAGAATGCCATAAATTAACCTTAATTGAATAAAAATTCATGGTAGATTATTTTTCCTATGGAAATTTAGTGATAATTTTTAAAACTAGAATAAAAACTAGAATATAATGTGAATTTGTAGCTATCAAAGGCTTAAGCATTTAATATTAAAAAGCCCATAGTGTTTGCATATTTATACAATTGTATGAATTTAATCAAACAGACAGGATAAAATGTTACCAACAGTACTTATTTTCTAAGTATAACCATAGGAGACTAAGAGTATTCTATTTGATGCATTTTGTAGAGTTTAGTCCATGTTTTCCTGGTTTTGTTAAGATCTAAATTTTGACGGGCTTATATATTTATTTTTAATTTAAACACAAACCACATACTTGAAACAGTGTTAGGAAGATTGAAAAGACATTCCTTTTCTCTATTAGAGTTTGCATCAAATTGCACCTGTATGTGAGTATTGGGTAAAGCAAATTCCACAAATTCTGCTCAAGGAGGTTCCACTTGGACCTTAAAATGTTTAACAGAATGAAGTTCTACTAAGCAGCCTTCAAGAAAATTGAGGCTCAGGTTTGGTTTTTTTTCTGATTGTTTATAAATATTATTTATATATTTATATGAATTATAATTAATATAATTTAATTATTTGTATTATATTAAGATTATTGTAATTTTACTTGTAATGCATTCAATTTCTATATTTAATGCCCATGAAGCTTGGAAAAAGACAACACATTTCAAATTATAATTTAAAATACAATGGCACAAACTTCTCTTTGGCTGTTACTACATCCTCCAACAATTTCTCTGATATTAGAGGCTCTTGCAATGCTTCCTATTACTCATTTCATGTTACCTACAGACATGTCTCCAAAATAATAGGATTACTCAACTCCAAAATTTCAGGATTCTAAAGCTCCAGAGGTAATGGGCTAAAAAGGGACTAAAATTAAGATGAGTACCTAATTTTTTAAAGCCATTTAAACCCAATCTTGTAAAAAAAAGAGTACAGAAATAAGAACAAAATCCTTGCTGGGAAATAAATCATTGGCTAGGAAAGGTTAGCCCAATGCCTTGAAAAAGCCAAGAAAACAAAGAGTTTGGGAGGTACTAAAAGTATTGTTTCATTTCCCATAGATCTGTCCTATGGCAGATAAACCTTGGTGCCTAACACACTATGATCTTGCCCTTTTTTTTCTATTTAAGTGCCTATTTGCAAGAAAACTACAAGAATCAGCACTGAGACTTATTTTATTATTTCATCAAACTCCTATTAAACCAGTTGCCATCCAGTGATATCAAATCATTAATATGTAACTAGAGAAGGACTTTATTCTACATGAAAAGATATATAGTACCTATATACTACCATACATTCATTCTTTTCTCTGATAAATATTCCTTAATGCCTACTTCCATCCATTAATGATGGAACTCAAACTCCAAGGGCTTACTGCAAAATTCTGGCCTTCAGTATAAAAACATTTAACATTTTTTCTTATTTCTAAAATTGTTTAGTAGCATGAATAAGTTAGCATACTCATTGAAAAACCAAATGAAAGTAAAATTCAAATCCTATGCAAATAACTAACTGCTATATATAAAACAGTCTGTATGGCAAATATTTTTCCTTGAATGAATAGCTTTTGTAACCTGTCTTTTTCTTAATCAGGTACATGACTCTCTGTAAACTTTCTTTGCTTTCTAAGGCAAACATAAGTAATAATTTCTGTAAAGGTCTTGAGTCCCTCCAACATCTGGTTTTGGTTTACTATAAAAACTGTGTCTCTGATCTCATGTGTTGAACTACTGTATGTTTGCCACTGTCTATTTCCTGTGAAAAAATACACTGAACAATAATAGCTTTTGTTCCTAACCTTCCAGCCACTAGAGCAGCTGAATAAATAATTTTTATGCTTTCATTTGAAGTAATTTATTCCATGTATATGTTTGTGCAGAGTCATTTGGGTTATTGGATGTTTCATCATTTAAAAATCAAATATTAGAAATTTAAATTACTGAAAACTATGTCTAATATTTTCCTTATGCTTTTACCAATTCTTTTGACAAAATTTCCTTCCAAGGTATCTTCAAGTCTATATATAGTTTTGTGTGAGTGGAGGGAAATAACAAAGTAGTTATTAAAAAGTTATAAAGAACCATAAGCATTGCAAATAATCCTATTCAATAAAAAATCACAGGTGTTAACTTTTAGTTCTGCTTAGAGATTGATAATCCTATATATTATCTAAAAAGTTTACCAATATTTTAAAAGTAAATGTCATAAGTAGGCTAAGTCTGTGTTAGTTAGCCTCATACTGATCCAAAGCAAAAACATGTATAAACCAGCAAAAACAAACAAAAAAAAAGCTTTGCTAATGACAACCCATGAAGAAAAATTGAAAAATAGTTCATCATACATTTTATAACATGTTAAAAGTAAGCTTTTTATGATTACATAATAATAAATCTATTGATTAACTATTTAAATAGCTATGTAAATAATCATTAACTTAAAAGGGAATTTGATTTTTTTTAAATAAGGAAGCAACAGACTTCACCATTATTTTTCAACAGATTCTGTGGTTATCTGTTCTTGTCTCAGTACTAATCAGTACTATATAAGTAGCTAAAAAGTACTTGTTCATAGTTCAGAAATGGCTTTAAAATAGTGGAGCTGTAAACACAGAAGTATTAGCACGGCTGATTTAATAGTGTGGGTGCATTTGAAAAAAGGTACATTTTTGTAACAGCCAAAATTACATCCAGGCAGATAGAAGATTGGAAGTGATCTCAAGCACATATGAGATACTGGAGAAGTTGCTTTCACTTTCCAATTTGATAGTCAGTTTTGTTCTGAAACGTAGGACAATTGCACATGATGAACAACTCTACTAGAAAAGTCAAAAGTGTTGAAGTAATGTATCAAATAACTCAAAACATAAATATTAAAATAATTTAGATCAAAAAATAGCATTTTAGTAAATAGCAATTGAATTTCAAAGCATGATTTAACACGTTTGCACTCACCAAGTAAGCCACATGCCCATCTTCTGACCCACATGTCTATAAGAGAGGACCTTCAGCAGAACAGCTTGATTTGTATTTTCAAAGCTGAGCTACAGGATTACTAAATAGATTGCTCAATTATCCTTGAGTACTTTTTGACTGAAATAATGTGAGGGAAGCAGGCAGTAGTAGAAGACTTACAGTCTGAAAGAGCCTTCAAGACAGCTGGAGAGAGACTTTTTGCCAGACATGTGGCGAGTGATATGATAGGCAGGAATGGCCATAACCTGAAAGAGGGTAGCTTTAGGTTACATATGAGGAAGAAATGCTTTCCTTTGAGGGTGGAATGGCACTGGAAAAGGTTGCCCAGAGAAGTTGTGGATGCCCCATCCCTGGAAGTGCTCAAGGCCAGGCTGGAAAGGTCTCTGACCAACCTGGTCTACTGGAAGGTGTCCCTGACCGTGGCAGGGGAGCTGGAACTAGATGATCCTTAAGGTCCTTTCCAACCCAAGCCATTTTGTGGTTTTATGTTCTATAAATCAAAGGCTCCTTCTGAAAAGCCTATTAAAATTTTATATATTTATAAATACTTACAAAAGTATTTTTAATTTTTAGTGTATGCATATCGATAATCATATATGTTTACATGTGCTTCTATTTATATTGATAATTACTTCCAAAATTAAATACATTAAGTGTTTTTGGTTTTTCTGTAAATGATTGCATACTCTAGAATGAAGTCAGTTCTTTCATTTTTTGGCCCTCATTTATATGTTGTGAAAGTGGGAGATGTTACCTCTATACCAAATTGCACTGAGAAGAAATGTTGAGCAATAATAAGGGCTCATCCATCAATGCAAAAATCTTGTGAAAATTGTCAGGTTGTACAGAGCAGTTTTAGTATTTAAGTAGTAGACATATATTAGGAAGTCATAATATATTTTCATATAGGTAAAGGAAAACTTAGATCAGCCTTCTAATATAAGTATATATTACAATAGTACCTCATTTGGGATTATGATTCTATTATACAAATGTATTGTATTTGCTGTACAAATGCACAGATACCAAGCCCAAAATTTATAATCTAATTATACCTGTATAAGGATTTACTTATAGTAGTTCATCATTAGGAAGTTCAAAAGTAATTTTATTTCAATTATAAATTTTAGCAAAATATAAAATATGAAATCCCGACTTCTTTAAGGTTGTAATTAATCTCACTAGTTTAAACTGGGATAAAATATAAAAAACTGTTTAAAACGAGACTCTTAGCTGCTTAACCTTTCCAGCATTTTTTATTTGTCCACACCTCTTTTAAATAACAATTCTACCTCAAGCTGCCAGCACACATGAGATGACCAGTGTGACCTGGAACCCAGTACAGGCTCCCACTGTAACAAAATTCAGAATCAAACAAAATCAATAGTTTTGGTATTTCAAGAAAAACAGCAGGAACAAAAAAAAAAATCCCTCTTTCACATCCTTTTTTATCAGAATAATCTTGATGTAAACAAATATATAATTTCACAGACATAATAAAATTTGAATTATTTGACAAGAAAAAGATATAGCTTTATCTTTTAATTTGATTTAGGAAATTAGCTTTGTATACATCGTATTTAAATCTTAGAGATACACTGTGTTTGCCAAAAATATGAACAGTTAAAGAGAAGTCCTGATGTTAAGTGATGATGGGGATTATTATTACCTTATGGAGATGAAATAAAATAAAAGGAAGAAATTGGGCTACATTAAAATTTGATAGAAGATAAAGGAATTCACATATATTCATAGGTAAGCCCAGAGGCAGCCACAGAGTTTATATACATTTTCATGCATACATAAGAAAGTTTTACACTAGACTATAATAATATAACTTTCTACAGAATGTCACTGCTTGTGTATAAAATTTTCACCCTAATCTTAGGCAATGCTAAGCAGAGCATAGCCATTCCATAAAAAAAATACAACACAGAGATGAGGCAAACCATGGGGAAACAGGAAAAAATGAAATTACGGTCAGGAATTATAAAAGCTATGTAGACAAAAATCTGAAGGGCAGCTTTGAAGAGATTAATGAGAGAAAGATAAAGCCTTTGGAAAGGCTGCAAGCAGAAGAATTGATAAAGATATTTCTTTGCTATGCCTGGAACACACTTGTGCTAGTCAGTATAAACTTATTCGTGTGTAGTCAATATCTATTAGATTTTTTACACCCTTAGCTAAAATGACCTTAACTTTATTTCCTTTTCAAATCATTCTTTCCTCCCACTACAGATTTCAATAGACAACAATATCACCTCTTCTCTTCTCTTAACAAAGGATCTACAGTTCCCTACAGATTTGAGAACTTTTTCACTACATTTTTTCTGAATTTCAAATCTCTTGTAAACATAAATCAAGATTATGCTCAGCATTTCACTCTAACCAGCAAAAGAAGATTGAAAATTCATAGAGGAGTTTGACCTATGCAAGATATTTTTCTTACTCACTTAAACACAACTTTTTTCTGGAGTTTTTAAATGGAACCTGGAATATGACACCTATTATGAATTAATGGACATACTGGCAATTCTCCAATTGTTAACACAGACAATGAACTTGATTTACCATGGGTATATACAGAGGCACAGAAATACAGAGGCACAGAATGTTTGCTGGCATGATACATCATATTATGTCATATAATATTATAAAAAAGATCTTGCCATATAAAATTACACTCAGGATGAACTAAGATTATGGAAATAAATTTAATATTGTCAGGTCATGGGTTTGAGCACTTGACAGGTCTGCCAAGCTTTTCAATAGGCAAACAGAAATAAATACACATTGTGTTGGTGCAGCAGATAAAACAACATCTCAGCCATTACAGCTACAGGTCTAATATTATGAGCATGATTATAGTTGGCAATTAGTCTCCAGAAGTGAATCTTATATCATCTTTATTTATTATCAAGTAGGAATTTAAATATATATTGTTTATTCGCTCTTCTGCTCACTATTGTGCTTGTCAAAAATTGACATTTTACATATATGTATATATCATAAGGTAATGTTTAACACAAAACCATGAATATTAGTGATGCTACCTATCTTCTCCATAAATACTTTTTCTGAGTCTGCCTCCTCAAGGAGGAGGAAGAAGGAACTCTTAGGACTTTACACATGCAGATTATTGTGCCTACCAGTTGAGTGCACAAGGGTTAAACACACATTGATATATGACTAGAAGCAACATGAAACTCACTGAGCTAGAAATAGGAAAAATCCTAGGAAATCTGTTTCAAAATACTGAAGACCAATGGAAAAGTTCTTGAGTAGGATTAATGGTACGGTTCAACCAAATCCATTTGTATTTCCAAACAAGTAAGTTTTTAAAACTGGTGGCTTAAAGGTAAATATGCTGGTGAAATTGTTGAAGATTCACAGAATCATAGAGTACACTGAGTTGGAAGGGACCTATCAGGATTATCAAGTCCAACTCCGGCCCTGCACAGGACACCCCAAGAGTCACACCATGAGCCTGAGAGCATTGTCCAAACACTTCATGAGCTCTGTCAGGTTTGGTGCCATGACCACCTCCCTGGGGAGCCTGTTCCAGTGCCCAACAAACCTCTGCATGAAGAACCTTCTGAAACCCAGACTAAGCCTCCCCAGACTCAGCTTCATGCTATTTCTTTGCATCCTTTCACTGGTCACGAGAGTGAAGAGATGGATTCTGGTCCCCCTGATCCTCCTCAAAAGGATGTTGAAAACCACAATGAGGTCTCTCCTCAATCTTCTCTTCTCCTGAGGCTGAACAAACCAAGTGACTTTGGTCACTTGGAGTTTGGTACTTATCACCCTTACTAAGCAATGTAGTAATTGCTCAGAACATCTGACATTTAGATTTATGAACAATTATGGTCCTATTAAAAAAAAAAAAAAGAATCTGACTGAGGGGTTCTTTTAAAGGGCAATTTAAATAGTTCATATGAAACTATTCAAACCAGGGGAGAATTACATCTTGATGATGGTGATCACAGGCAATGTTAGTAGTACAAAGACTAAATAGCAACCCTTCATTGTGATCAAGACAAATAAATCCTAAAAATTTTGTGTCTTGAATTTTTCTCATATAAGGTGGTGAATGTGATGCATAGAATTTTCAGTTGGGTCAAAATTAACACCAAAATCTCAGAAGAGTTGTGGCAGTTCAATTTCTAGAACCTTTGAGGCACATTGGGTTTCCATGGCAGAGTCTTGGCAGGGAGGCCTCTGTGAGGGGATGCCAGGGCTGTCCCATGGGATACAGCTGGTTCCAGACAGTCCCAACAAATCCACCCCAGGGCACAGCTGAGCCCATCAGAAAGACTGGTGGTGCCTCTGAGAAAACATATTTTAGAAAGGGAAATATACTGGACAAGCAAAAGAGGAGGACAAACAAACAAACAAACAAACACCCCTGAAACTGTGAGAAAAAACAGCATGATCACCCAGGTCAGAGAAGCATGAGGGCAAAAGGGATGTGCTCCAGGAGCTGGAACAGAGATTCACCTGCAGGCCATGAAGAAGATCACAGTGGAGAAGGCATTTCCCTGCAGCTTGTGGAGAGGACCACACCAGAGTGGATAATCACACTGCAGTCTGTGGACAACCCAGAGTAGAACAGATTTTTTCCAGATGGACTGTAAATGTGGCAACTGCACCACTTAATTAGTGGCTTGTCTTCATTTTCTTCTGTCTTCACTCAGAGTTGGGATTAAAAACAAGAAGGAGATGAATTTTCTCGTGTGAAGGCTCGATTGTTTATTAAATCTTAACTAAAGTACAGAGAGTTCTGCAACACTTCTGTCTGCCAGCTAAAAGAGAGTAAAATGGAGGCCTGAATCCAGCTAGTTACAAGGTCTCTTAAAGCTAAACAGTCCAATAAAGAACTAACACCTATATTATTTATACTTTTGACCCAATAACCAAACTCCTGTGACCCACAGTGCAGCACTGACTGTCCAGCCAGAAACTACTACCTGAAATCATGAAGAAGAAGAGAGAAGAATATAGAAAAAGACAGCACCTAAAATCCTCCATCTTGTCCCATACATATTACTATATTATAAACCCTCACCATGTGAAACCACACACTTCTATTCTAACTGCACAGCCATAACTCTAATTCCATCACTCAAATTTGGAAGCCTTCTCCAAGGCCTCAGGTCAAACCCGTGCTCTCCAGGGGGTCAGTGCCAGAAGGCACAGAAAGCTCAAAACCCACAGGTTTCTGGGTTCCAGCAATGCACTGCAACCTGCTGGAGAGGACTTACACAGGAGTGGTTCCTGCAGGGCTGCAGCCTGGGGAGAGGGGGAAAGCAGGAGAAGGAAAACAGAGAGGAACTGTTATGGACAGGCTGTAATACTTCCTTCCCCACACCCTGTGATGCTCTGGGTATGTGGACAGGGGCAGATGATGAGGAAGAAGAGGTGCTGGGGTGAAGGATTGGAATTGAACTTGGGAAAAAGGGGCAGGGGAAGTTTTAATTTTCATCTTCTTCTTTTCTTACTCGCTGTCCAAATCTGCTTTAATTAGCAACAAATTAAGTTAATTTTCTTCATGTCAAATCTATTTTGCCTATGATGTTGATAACTGATTTCCCTGCCTTGATCTTTCACTATTAGATTTTTCCTCATTTTATTTTCTCACCCTGTCCTCTTGAGGAGAGGGAGTGGCTGGGCATCTGGTTGCTTGCCAAGATCAAGTCAGCACATAAGCTAATATGTGACTATATAATCATAGTCATAGATTTATATAGCAAAAATGTTTAAAAGACGGAAGTAAAGAATATTTTTTAAAACAGTTATAGTTGTACCAACTGAAAAAGCTGTTTCATTATGTCCAAGAAATTATGGCTGATCTTTAACTTAGGAAATAGCTTCACTTGCTTATTCAACTTGTGTTTGCCAAGGCACGAAGGCACAATACTGTTCCTTAGAACTCTGTCAGCATGGAGTCCTTACAGGGTAGAACTCCAGAATACCAGAAGTCATAGAGGTTTTGTGAGCTATCTGTTTGAATCTCTGTTTTGTCTGAAAATGGTTCAAACAGGTCCTATTTCACAAGCTGTGGAAAACAAAAAAAAAAAAAAACAAGTCACCCCAAGTTTTGGAAATTTGATGTTTTTTTCAGTTAGAGGGAAAGTTTTCAGGAAAGTTCAAGTAGCAACTTGAAGTTGACAACTTCCTAATTTAAAAACTTTCCTGTGATTAAAAACTAACTGTATGGAATATTATGTTCAAGACTGTTGTTTTGGAGTTTTTTTTAATACTACTGGAAGAAACTGAATCAATGATAGAAAGAGCTAAAAAGTCACCAAATGGTGAATGAATATGCATAGAATAAATGTGACAAATAGTAAAATGTATTTGCAAATGAAGTTAATGCATTTTCATTTTTCAGAATTTTTTCATCCATGATTTATTGTTTGCACAATTTTCTAAACATCTTGTGCTGATGTTTGAAAAAGATCTTGTGCTATTTTTAGATCCTGGTAAGCTCTTGCTAAGAAATCAGATCCATGTTGTAAGACAATGAGAACAAACTTAATTGTTCCAGAACCAGGCAAATTAAGTTATCACTGTAAATAGTGTTAGAGATATTTGTCTAACTTCATTTTTTTTCCCTGTGAGTTAAGCTCAGCTATAATTTAATTGTTAGAAACAGTCACTTATTTATAATTAACATGGAAAATCCTGACATTATTTTGAGAATTTTTATATGCTATAAAATCAGAAGAGATTTAATTAGACTACAATATTTATTTTGGTTTGATAAGTCAGTGATTTCTCTAAATGTAACACATGTAAACTATACTAATTTAATCATGTAGTAGGAATACAAAAATGTGTTGTTACTGATTAAATGATTACTGCAACATCTTGCAGACTCAACTCCGGGAAAAATTATGGGAGCAATTACAGGAAAAGCGCTTGATTGCAGTAAATACTAAGGAAAAAAAATCATAAAGCAGGAGCTGGAAAAAGTTGTAAAGCAAGAGATAAATTGATCAACGTTTTAGGATGACTTCAGTGTGATTAAAAACCACACACACATTTGAGGAACACAACTGCCTGAAAAAACTTAACTTTTCCAAATATTTGTTGATTTTAGTAATGTAACTTCCATAGATTTCCCATTGCACTACTCCTGGCATCAGTGAGTCTGAAAAGCCATCCTATTCCTCGTGGATTTTTTTTCCCCGTTGACTTTTTTTCTAAATATTTACTTTTGTACAGCTGGGAAAAATGCAAACATTGCAATTTTCATAACTTTACCATTAATTTAATCTCATAACAAACTCTTTTTTAGGAACCATATTGGGGAGTTTTCTTCTGAATAAAGAGTGGCTCTTAAATGAATAACAGGAAAATACTGAAATGAGCATATTGCATCTATTAGAACTATTTTTTCAGAGCAATTAAGAGAGTTTACATGGGAATAACAAGAGAAGAGTTATCTAGGAAAGAAAAAATTACTGCAAGAAGCTTTTTCACTTAAAAAAATACAAATATAAGTAAACTATTTATGAGATGTAAGACAATGTTTCAGGAAAGGATGTTAAAAATATTTTATAGAAATCATCTGATTTTTAAAGGGGAAGAAAAATTGTTATTTTGCTATAGGTTGTTAGGTTTCAGTTGCAAAATCTTAATGTGAAGAAACCAATTAGAAATTAAGAAGTCAAACAATCTCTTCTTTAAGTTGTATTTTGAAAAGAAAAAGCCAAAACTCCATGCTTCATATACATTTATATTAAATTACAAATTCAGCAAATCATTTAAGCACATAATTAGTTATAGGCAAGTGGTTAAGTATATTGACTTCAAGTTAAGTTCGTGCTTAATTGCTTTGCTGAATCAGACTCTCCAAGATGTTTAACAGTGTCAGATTTTTTTAGAAGACAGGATAAAATCATCGTAGCTTTGTGATTCCCTTGGGTTTAGTTACATAAATACCTGGTCTTATTATGTACTTCAGTACATGCCTCATAGTCTTTGATGTCTTTATCAGCTCAACTAGCCCTTCGTTTTACAGGTAGGAAATTAAGACTATCAATATGCCTACACTGATAACTCAGTCAGATTGGAGGTAGATGCAATCTGGCTGATGGAGATGCAAAATCAGTACAGTATGCTCTGCCACTGGTGAAGAATATAGGATCTCAGCCTCATATAAAGTTGTTCAGAAAACACATTTTCTTTTAGATATGTAATAAATTTAGAAGATAAAATTCCTATACATATGTATTTATAGCTGTATTGTACATGCACATATGTACATACAATGTATACACATAGATCTGTATATATAATCAAATATATATATATTTATATTCTTACATACACAGACATTCAAACTTGAAAATTAGTAAAATATATACAATGTAGTGTTTCTGAGGCCAAAGAACAGTACAGTTGATTTTTTAAAGACTGGTATGGTTAAAGCACATGATAATATCACATACATATTGAAGGACCAATACAGTAACACCCTGGGGTTTTTCTCTCTGTAATAGCCCTTCTTTCTATAATAAGATGAAATGTAGACAGATTTTTTTAAGTCATCATTTATTTATGAGATAGCTTAAGTCTAATGCAAAACTACTTAAGAAACCCAAATGTCTCATCTGAATTTCCAAATGAGTAGCAAGTATTATTAGAGCATTAGTCTTCCAAATGTAGATGTAACTGGCAAAAAAAAAAAAAAAAAAGAAAACTGAAATCTCAGAAAATCTATGTCCATCCTTTATGTTTCTCTGAACAAGGAAACTGCCTGGTTTAAACTGGCAATTTCTTCCTTTGTTTCTATATACCTCTATTTTGTACCATAGGAAACCTCTGAAAAAATGAGCTCCACAGCATCAGCTAATTAATCTTAACAGTTGCCATGTATGGCACATCAGTTTTATTATTGCCCATTTTCCAGATGAGAAATAAACAGATTTTTTTTAAGGTAATGCAGTGAGGCAATGGCAAAGGAGGGGAAAATACTCATGTTTTATGCTCAAGGTTCAGACAGTCTCTGCAAAGTCCATAATGCTGTGTGGTCTTAGTCTGGGTACCTAAGCTATCACATGAGTAAAGGAATGTTGTAGAGAAAGGGTATGGAAACTCAGGCAGTCTGCACCCCTTTCCACACACATTACTGTTTTCTCAAGCTGTGTTTCAAGAAGAAATCCTAAATGCACCATGACAAATCAAATTTCAAATGTTTCGAGATACTGCGAATTCCAACTATTGTCTATCTTATCTTCCTTCTACTTTTTATAAGAGGCAATTCCTGTTGGCTTCTCATATGTTTTGGCTGCTTCTTTAGAGCAGTCTTGGAGGTGCACTGACTTCTAGATTCACTTTGCAACACTTTTTTTTGGCATTTTAAAAATCTGGTGATGTTGCCTTCACAGCCAGTGTGTCTTACAGATTGCCACGAGAGTCTTTATGGCATACTCTACCCTTCAAAACACACAGCTGAGCCTGAGGCACAGTCTGTGGCTAATGGATAGGAGGAACTCCTCTTTCTATAGAAGTATGAGAAATTCTTGGAGGAAGAGCTGTTTGAAGAGTAAGTTCCCAAGGCGTCTTTAAAGCTAAAGCAAAAGATCACCACCCTTTCACACTGGCAGATGCAGGAGGCAGAGCAACAAACATTGGCACTGGAGACAGGTAATGCTGGAGAACACTCAAAGCACTGCATTGATGGGTGGTTCAATACAAGCAAAGAATGATCAGTTTATAGAAAAAAAAAAAAAAGAGGCTTCTGAAAAACCTTTTTTAACTGCCTCCTCAAAGGAGAGCTAACTACAAATTTAGGTTATGCTGCCTACATCATTCATCCCAGTGAAGGGGCTGGTTCTGGTTAAGCAGTGTCCATGGCTTGTCTCTTTTACTCACAATCTGTGAAGTGTGATACATCATATTGATGGAAGGAAAAACTGAATTTGTAGATATATAGCCAGAATTTCAGGATCTATAGAAAGGTAAACTTCATTCTTGGAAAGTGATGTGGCAAGGGTCTGGTTTCACTGGAACACAGTGAGCAGCTGGTTTTTCTTGTCAAGAGAGAAAAATAAATAATTGTTGTTGCCCCATCTTCTACTAGAACAGAAGCAGCAAATGGAGGAAGAGATAACAGCAGATGCCTGGTATACAGTAATTTGTCTGGTTAAACTATAATTCACCATATGAGCTGTGTGTGGTAAATGTGGTGTTTGGAGTCAGAATGTGCAGAACTAGCCAACCTCACCTCCTTTTCTACAGGCCACAAAATATGGTATGGTATAGGTCAAGGAGATGGAAAGATGTGTTTCTCCCTCCAGTGCCCCTTAATTGATATTACTTTACTGTCTATAAATAGTGTCCCTACTGTTTTCTGTGACTGATAGAATGTGTAGGCAGGTAAGATGGGATGAGAATATATACAGAATTAAGATAATGCTTTCACCATATTGAGTGGTTCATGCCTTTGAGTTGGCATGTAGATCTCTGGATAAATTACTGAGGGGTATAATGACTCCAGCTAAAGCCAAAAGCAGAAGTACTTTCAAAGACAAAGAATTGGACGTTAGATAGGGGTAAAGAAGTTTAACTAATTGAACATGCCTATTTTGGAAGAAATGTTCTCCTCAGTTTGCATGTGGTTGGTATGAATCATAGCTTCCCACCATCCACTGGTGCAAACACCTTTTCTTGTTACAGTCTGTTCTGTTTTCACAGCTCTACAAAGCTGGCAGCCTGGTGCATCCTTTGGTGTATGATATCTTGATTACATTGACAGCTCCAGTTTCCAGACTAAATTACCTGTCTTGTTAAAGATTTTTGTTTATAGAATTCCTATAATGAAAAGTGTTAGTAACCAGAGCCACATTCACAATTTAATGGAATGATGGAATACTTTAGACCTGTTCTTAAAGAAGTTCTAAGTACAGCAGGTTGCACACAGCTGTATCAAGTGAAGACACCTCTCAGGATGGACATGCCACAAACAAAGGGAAACCAGTTTCAGGACTTGAAAAACTCAATGGTAAAACTGGCTTTTCCCGATATCCCATTGTCACTTCCCATGTTCCAGCTTGTGTCCATTGCCTCATATCCTATAGGTGCACACTTCTGGCAAGAGTCTGGCTCCATCCATTCAGGTAGCTGCAGACAGAAGCAAGGATTCCCTTGAGATTTCTCTTGTCCAAGTAAAACAAACCTCATTTCCTTAGCCTGTCCTCATCCATCATATCTTCCAGGTCCTTAGCCATCTTGCTCACCCCCTACTTGACTCACTTGAGTATGCTAATGTCTTTCTGAAAACAGGGAGCCAAGCCAGACATAGCACATCAAATGCACGCTCAGAAGTGCCAAACAAGGGTGGGAAGATGATGCCCCTGAAACTGCTGATAGCATTCTTAGTAAAAGCCCAGAATGCAGTTGACCTTGTTGCTGAATCACATTCAACTTGATGTCCACAAGCTTTTCAAAGCTCGTGTCTTCAGCCAGCTGAGGTTACTCCTCCCCTGGCACAGGACTTTGCACTTGCTTCTGTTGGACTGCTCCTGTCAATGCATTTCTCCAGCCTGACCAGACCCTTCTGTACAGCCATCCTCCCATGTATCAACCATGTCTCCCAATTTGGTACCATGAGCAAATTTGCTGAGAATGTATTATGTCCCACCATCCAGAGCATGATTATTAATGCAGACAGATGTTGAACAGTCCCAGTACCAATCCCTGAAGGATGGCACTTGCTACTTGACCACCAGATAAACTTTGCACCCCTTATCACAGCTCTTTTGGCCTAGCAATCCAGTCCATTTTCCATCTATCTCATTATCCATTTATCCAGCCTGTATGTCACCAGTTTCATGATAATGAGACTTTATAATAATGTGTAAAAGGCCTTGTTAAAGTCAAGGCATATACCACCCTCTGACCCTCCCATTGTCCACTGCAGCATTACTCATCTCATCTCTTCATAGAAAGTTGGCCTGGCATGGTTTGTGCATAAATCCATGTTGGTTGCTCACAAATACCTCTTTGTCCTTCATGCCTCTGAAAATTATTTCTAAGAGGATTTACTCTGTCACCTATTCAGTCACTGAGGTGAGACAGACCAGCTCATAGTCCCCTGGATGTTCCTCTTGCTATTTTTCATGATAAATCTGACATTTGGGGCTTTTTTCCCAGTCTTTGGGAACTTCCTCTAAAATTCATGCATGACCTTTTGAAGAGGTTAGACAACAGTCTTGCAATGATATCAGCCAGCTCCATCAACACTCTCAGATGCATCCCATCTGCTCACAGATATTTGTGCATGACTAATTGGCTAATCCTGTCTTTGGGTAATAGAGATGATATTTCACCCTCTTCTCTGCCTTGAAAAGGGAAAAAGATAAAGTAGACATTATTACAAAACAGTGCAGCACACACCCAGGTTTAATGTTAATTATAGACTTTCCATCTTTTTGCCCAGTTAGGCCCAAATGACTACTTCTATCAGTAGACTGTGGTGTTTTAAAGGCTTTTGAAAATAGATACAAAGCAGCTATTATGACTTCAAATGTACAAGTTCCATGTAACTCAAGGGCAGTGAAGAGATCTGTCAGTGAATGTATACAACTGAGAAAAGATAGAGTCCTTGGTAAAAAGAGCTGAAGAATCTAGGAAACTCCCACATGCTGATAACCCCCCTGCCCTGTGATTAACAATTATCACATGCTCAGATAAATAAGAAATTCCTCTGATTGGAATTAAGGAATAAAGAAAACCAGTGAAACTTAGAGGCCAAGCTTGTGCTGGAAAGTGTGACTATATTAAAAGAAGAATGAGGTTTTGATAAATTAGTATATGCACAGTCAACAAACCAGTTAGAGAACATCTTTTAAGCAAAATACATTTTACATGACCTACTTTTGTTGTTAATAGCATTACATATTTTCATGGCTTCAGTTCTCCTCTGTCAAATCTGTAATTTAAACTTGTTGGGTTCCCTTCCTTATTTCACCTCCTAATTTAGAATCATTATCAGGTTTTATTCATGTCTTACTTTTGCAAGGCAAATTATGTTATCTTTGTATAGAACTCAAGTTTAGAAATAAGCAAAATTAATTGCTATTAAATATACCATAATTTCTCTCCACAAGAATGATTCAGCATTCATTGCAAAGATGCAATTAACTTTTATTTCACAAAGACAGTACAGCTCAATAAAGGAATATGATATTTAATAAAATAAGAAAATCATATAAAAGGGATAAACCATAACATAAAAACACAAGGTATGATTACAGATCAAACCCCTATAAACATAGCATAAGCAGCAATATGAAATATTTATAATAAATGTTAATCAATTAACTCACTTTTGTCAGAAGTTTAGTTATTTAAGATTTTCATGGATTTTATTTTCTTTTTTTCAATTTAATATAAGCTATCAGAAGTAGTCAAATGAAGCCATGTGTTAACTTTCCAGATGTTTAGCACAACCACAAGAAAAGCTTTTTTTAAGAGTGTCTCTCATCTTTATGAAACAGATCTGAAATAGTAAATAAACTTTGGAAAAGTATTAAAATTTATTTTAGGACATTTGCTGTTTTTCAGGTACTGTTGTGATCAAGAAAATAAGTGAGTGTAAATAAAGGAAGATTTGTTATATTTAAAATGCTACAGCTTTATAAATATGTGCATATTTTATACAAGTACCCAGAAGAAATTTTAAAATCTGCATCCATTTGTGAGCAAAATAACATTTGCTCATAATCATGCCATTAAAAAAATGCTTAGAAAAAAACCCTACATATATTCTCTAGTATATGTTTTTATTATATTTTCCATGGTATGATCTAGTATTTATTTCACTAAACTAATTAGCATTAGGATTCCAACTAACTCAAGACTACTATTGTGTTTAAATAAAAAACAAAAAAAACCAAACCAAACCAAACCAAAACACAAAGCAAAACAAAACAAAATAAACCAACAAACAAAAATCAAAACAAAAAACCCCAAAAAACCCCAAAAAACATAACTGAGAATAACCTTTTGGTGAGCACATACCCAAGCTGAAGTACTTGTATGCCAATATTATGAGACTTTGTTCTTTAAACTTGGTAGGCAGAACTGTAGTTTCCTCTACAGTAAGCAGATACAGAGATAAGCCCACATCACATAACTACAAATGATGAATTTGATATAGTCCTGTTTGCCCTTCCTTTCATTGCTTTTTCTTCTGAACCATCACAGATAATCTTTTATTCTGTACTTAATTTTCTGATGACACTCCATAACTAGGTTTATGAATCTTTGATTCATGCAATCCTTCATCTTTCTAATGTGGCTTGGGGAACCACCATTTTTTTACTGGAATCATAAGCTTACAAATCAAGCCCAGCAGTTACATGGATCTTTAATTATTGTGTGATTAACACTGAAAATTATATGGTTGTAATAAAATCCTTTTGGTAAATAAAATTCCCAAATCATTTTAAAATACAACAAATTGATAACATTTAGCATCTCATCAATGCTGGAACATCTCAGCAAGAGTCATCCACCCTGGTGTTGGTGTGTTGTACATTGCACTCTTTAATCCAATGGAAAGATCAAAAGTTGTTAAACTAAATGAGGAAGCAAACAACAGGAAAAAAGAAGGATGAGATAATAAAATGTCCATCATTTGGCAAATATTAGCTGCACACATTAAGATTTTCAGTACCTTGTCAAGAGCGACAATACAGAAATATTTTACACACTCCATGACTAAAATATTATTCCTAAATTATTTAGTTTGATCCTAGGGAAATGTTTTTAGCACTCATTTCAATATACATTTTAGTTTATTCTTCTTCCATTACTACTTATGTATATTAGATGTCTAAGCTTTGTATTCATTGGACACCTAGGCAGTAAACTGCACTGAAATGTTCTGAACTTCTAGCTATTCAGTTGTCCAAAATGTCTACTTAAGATAAAGAAAAAAACAGTCTAATTTTCATTAAATATTTAGTCTTTTCATAGAAGCATACATACATTGATAGTCTCCCAAATTTAGAAGTGAATTTAGAGATGAATCCCAACAGCATGAATATAAAAAATTCTAAAATTATTTCAATTATTTATATTATTCAGACACCGAGGTCTTTTCCCTTTGGTTATTTATCCTGAATGCTTGTTCTCCTTCAGAAGTCTTCAACATTCTCCACCAGTCTTCAGTGTCTGTTTTAAATAACAAATTGTGAATTGTCAAAATCTAAATGTTTGTCTAAAAGTAGTTTCTCTTTTCATAAGTATGATTAAACGTGCAACAAATAATTTTTGCAATTCCCTTAAGCAATCCTTGTATATAACAACAAAGACATAACTTGCATCAACTTTAGCAAAGCTTTCAGTGTTGCCTCCCACAATAGCTGAGTTAATTCATTGTGGTAAGGATAGATGCACAACAAGATAAAAGTGTAAAGCTGGCTGAATTTTTGGGTTATAGGGTATTCTTAGTGGGTCATCCTCTAACTGGAGACCAGTAAGAGTTTAGTACCATGGAATTCTGTACTGGGATCTTCCCTCTTTAATATGTTAGTCAACAGCAGAGTTTTGGGGTGCAATAGCTAGAAGGTTTTTAAGATGGAGTCAGGCTTTTTGCAATAGTGGGTGGTGAGACTGAGAAAGACAACAGACATTACTCAGAACAAGACAGCTTTAGAATGGAGAACCTGGATCAGGAGATCAGGTGCTGGAAGTGGTTGTATTAGGCTGAGCAAAGCCCTGCACAACTCACTGATGTCGTAACTGAGTTTGTTTTGAGCAACTGATTGGGCTAGAGAACTTCTGAAGTCTTTTCCAAGTTGAATTTTCCTATAATACTATCATTCAATTATTCTACATGATTAAATTTTTTTTTAAAGATATGGTCTTCCTGTAGTTGTTGAATACACTAGCAAAAGGAATTCACATTTGCCAGCACATAGTGCAGCTCTTTTCTGTGCATAAGATAATAAAAACAACCATAGCACCATGTGGTTGCCATTACAAAGTGCTGACTTTTTAATAGAGCAAAACAAGGATGACTTGTACAGTGCAGCTTCCTGTCACTTATACAAAAATTCCCTGTACAGGAGACTGTTCTCAGGTACTGGCTGTTTGTAAATGTAAAACACAGTTACTTGAGTGTCTGTTTAAATTAAGCCCATATGCTGAGATATCAGCTCCCCAATGTCCAGAATGTATGGCTACCTACTGACATTCCCAACACTGACAGACATTCCACCTGTAATGTAATTAAATTTAGATGTCTAACCTTCAAGAAAGGAAGAAAGTTCATGGGCTGCAATAAGCTGAAGATGGTACAGTATTACTTAATCTACTCTGTGATATGAGGATCTCAAAACAGCTCACAATACCTGGACTCTCTTGGTGTATAGAAACAACTGTTCTGGAAGTTGATGATAGATACAGTAAATGTAATTTTGATTATACTAGAAAACAACATCTACATCATAAATTTTCCTGATAACTGTTTTTCTGGCAGTCATACAAGATTCTGGATAGCAAGCAAGAAAACTAACAAAGAGGTACAAAAAAGCTGATTTCATCTTATGGAAGCTTGTCTCCGTAAAAAAAATATTCTCCTCTGAATGCACAGGTTTTCAAGGACCATACAAACACACACAAAGAAAAGACCAAGAAAATCGAGTCAATTTTGTCCTTACACAGCTCCCTTAGATGTTTAGCCAGAAACAATTATTTTACTAAGAATTGAGGCTATAATTGTACCTAGTATGAGAAAACCCAAATTGCAAAAGGTCTACAAGAGCTACCAGGTCCAGCTCTAAATGTAATCGTATGCTACAGGTAAAAAAAGTCCTCTAGTGCAAATGGCTGCATATGTGGAAAGATTCATCTCCTCAACAAAGAAAGGAAATCTGATAGCTTGGATGATGTGGCACAGCAATTAGAAAAAAAACCCAAGCTTTTCCAATCGGCCTCTATTACTTATCAGGTTATGTTTATTTCAGAGGAATTATGGCTTTTCAAGAAGTGATATCAAATATTTTTTTCTTGAAATTAGAATACTCTACTATTGGACTGCATATAATGCATAATTACTATGATGCAAGCTACTGAGAAACAACTTCTGACTCATATAAGATGCTCAAAACTCCAGAGTATAAATGTTGCAGATTTGATGTTTTCAAAGTAGTGTTATGAAGAGCTAGATATCCAGTGGTTTTGCTTCTTTAATATTTTTTCCTCGAAAGAAATATCAATCTTTTCCTTACCCATCACTGCCATAAAAGTAATGTAATACATTCATTCATAGAAATCTTTTGAGAAAATTTTAAAAATAGCTTCTGCATGTATTTGTTGCTATATTTGCCATGTAACCTACACAAGAGCAACTTGCTTATCCTAAGCTCCTCTAGCTAGAGCTTAAAATACAAAAACGTGATGGAAAGAAATAATGAACTGTAGTGATACATTTATTACTTTTTCCCTTATTTTTACTTACCTAGCTAAAGAATAATGGGGAATTGAAAATGGAATCATTCAAGTTGCATTGAGGAAACAGCCTGAGAAAATATCCTTGCCAGGATATTAATTGCTATGACAAAAGGAAGATCTGCCTATCCAACAGCAGGCACCTACTCAAGTGCACCACCCCAATTTTTAGCTTCTGTTTGATTTGTTTGTAGATTTTTTACATTTGTCTCCCTAGCACCATCTGGTGTCTACCAACTCATAACTTGTGAGAATGCACCAAACACAAAATTAATTCAGCTCATGGCCTCATGGGACAGAAAAATTTACAGCAGGCATCTTCACAAAGGCTCAGAAAAATATTAGGCAGGCCAGAATGAGCATACATTATGTTTATGATTTTCACCAACCTGGGTTGGTGAAACATTGAGCAGACACATATTCACCCATGTCTCATGTATTTCCTCTGGTGGAATATGAAGGATGATAGGAGCATGGATGTTCTTGTTAGCTGGATTTTACATATAAAATATTTCCTTCTTCAATCTAAATTTTACTTAGAAGATATGCTAACTACATTTCAGCTAAATGGTGCTTTATGAACATTCAGCCTACATGGCATATGAAAAAAAAATCACATAATATACACTGTTCAATAAAACCACATAGAAAAGATATTCAGAATAGCCTTAAGAATTGGAATACTATTTTTTTTTACAATACATAGTTGTCGACAGCAATATCAGGGCACAGCTGTGCAGAAAATGATTCAACCTCCATATGCTGCCACTGTGTATACTATACCGTAATTCATAAATATGAAGACTGAAAGTATCATTATTCAATGTCCCTGAAGAAAATGAGAACCTATGTTTTTTTAGCATTCATCCGTTTTGCAGAATGATTTAATTTTATTTTAATGTATGCATTATTTTATCTTAGGGGGGAAAAAAGCAACCTTGAAATGGTAAAATAATCAAATACTGAATCAATGTGCAATAAACTGTTCTGACATTACTTTCAATTTGTTTTAGTACAATTAAAATAATATATTTTCTAAATACTTTTAGAGATGTGCACCTGTTATATCTTACTATTATTACAGAATATATCACTATTTGATAGTTTCATCAAAAAATCCTAGATGGTAGTCTATCTGAATTATGTTAAATAAAATATGGCCACTGTCTTAATTAGTCTGCAAGATTAAAATCAAACGGATCTGGGATAAAAACTGAAGTCTAAACATGCCATATATATCATGCGTACAACAGGGCACATAGAAGTCAAAAGGTCATTATTTTTTCTGAAAATTACATATTCTCATGCAAAATCTGATAGTCTTTATTGATGGACAATGTCATAAAGCCATCACTGTGTTTATAGACATTTAATTGAAGACAGCATAAAACGATAAACTAAGAAACATGCATGGTTGACTCCTCCAATTCAAACCATAAATCATACTGATGTTCAGACAAGTCGCCCAGACACAAATTCTGATGATAGATGAACCATTTAACTTTGATTTTTGAAAGCAATGAGCTCGCTAGCAATACCTCACACTGACTAATACCACATATGGTCATATAAGAACTCATCAAAAATCCATTTTTCCCTTGTGTGGATGCTAAAATTATCTTCTAAATGATCATTATTAAAAGTGTGCAGTGTGTAACATCCTTCTAATGTTCATAGCTGGATTCAAAGTCTGCTTGCTTCAGTAAGCAATGATTTTATTGCTGTTTGTAATTTTAAATAGAAGCTCTTAAAATATAAATAAAAGAGATGAAACAATATACAATATTAATTTAGAAAAAACATTCTATAAAAGCTAACAAAACAAATGAAGGGAAAGAAACTTTTTGTAAAGCACCTTAGCATAACATAATTTTTCTAGATGATAAAATATACTATATAACACAGCTGTGATGAAACCTGAATCAAAATATTCTCTTCATATTTTACAGCCAGCATCCCACAGTGTATCTTTTTGGACTATTGAATATTACAGCAGTAAAATCCAAAGCAAACAGACAAACAAGAAATCATCTAACATTGGGTTATATTCATGTGTATATAAAATTAAGTCATTAGCAAATTTTCATTGGAATGGCTGAGAGACAAGTGGCTATACCTGCATAAGATTACAAATGTGCAAACATTTTGTACCTTCTTTTTTAACCTGCAAATATGAAATTATCACTAAGCAGAATATATCTGGGTATATTAAATCTGTTAACATCAGTCATATGGCAGATACATTACTTATTTTATTAAGTTGTATTTCCATTACTTCACTAGAAATAGACCAGAATTTTGTACTTTAGCCCTTGAATGAAAATTCAACCAGCTAAAAATCAGGCCTAGCTCTGAGTTTATGAATAAGTTAATACAAATATTTTTGCATTGCTTTCCTCTGTTTACTAAGGTTAGAATCTCCAATCATTAGCTGACTTGGCTACCTAATAAAATTGACAATAAAATTTACATGGATGCCTAATAAAATAAGTCAATGGTATACATTTTAATGAAATTAGAACACATCAAAAGGAAACTTTCAACACAACTGAAAGATTTGAATATATTTGTTATGAAGTATTTACAAAAAAAGTAAAAAAATAAAAATAATATTTCTTATTCAGTAATTACTTTTCTAATCTTTCAGTACTCTAGAATAATTTTGATTTGTTTCTAATGACCTAAAAATGTTTTAATGACCCAGAAATCTTATAAAAATCTGATTTTTTTTCCTTATTACTGCTCTTACTAGCTGCCTCCTGCAGCTAGGAAAAGCAGCTGAATGTTTCTAGAGTGTTTGAAATTAAGTTGGAACACGTAACTATTTTGGGGAGGGGCAGAGAAGTCATAATTTCTCTGTTGTAAGTGGGCTTCTTATACAGATGATATTATGGTGTTAATGAGTGGACTCATTATTCCTAAATATTCATAAATTCCTGTATTTTTTCACAATACCAAGATTAATATTATTAAAATATTCAGCGGATTTTCATTTGAAGCTATATATTTAAGCAAATTGAGCGTGAATAAAAGGTGTTTGCAAGTTTATGTATTAAAAACTGTATCCTGATCTTATGTTATTCAAATACACAATACTGCCCCTGAAATAAGTCAGTCTGTACCAGCAGTAGGATAACTAGATATAAGAATTAAATTTCCTTATTTAATGAAAAAAAAATTGTAGGAAACATTCTGTAGTCACCCCAACAAAGGGTTCAAATACCAGCTGGTTTTGTAGCATTCACTCAGACAGTGCTCACACACATTGACTTACCCCAGCTCTTGCCAAATCAAGTTCCTGCATGACCATGACAAGATCAGCATGCACCTCCTCCAGTTCTTTTTTGGTATCATCCAGCTGTAATAAATGAAAGAACAGTGATATTTAGATGGATGAGTTGTGCGCCAGGAAGAGAAAACTACCAAACAAGGACCTAAAGCGATCCCCTGTCTTCACATGCTTGATTTCATTCCTTAATTAGAGCCATTAATCAATAGGTATGAGATATGAGGCTTTAGAAGGGCTTGGTGACACGACACCTTGCCACCTGTCAAAATTACAGCTTTCTGTTCATGCACCATCCCTCAAATAGTTATTTTCTGCAAGCCTGGCTGCATCCCACAATTCATTATTTACTGTATAGTTCTATTCCCCGTGCAATGTCAGAAGATAACCCTTTGATGATAAGAAATGGTTTACATAAAATGGTTAAAACTCACAAAGTACTTCAATACTTCCTATAGTAGTTAAACTCTAAAAAATTTGACTGTTTCACTATGACTTTACCAGCAAAAAAATATTGTATTCAAATTGTTCTCTTTGCATTTTCCTTTTTAAAAAGTAGGGGGTTTTTCCAATATGAAGGAGCAGTTCATTATTAAAAGGAGCAGATTAAAAGTTAGACAATCACTTATTGTGAACTTCTCTCATGTTATGTTTTTACAAACATCTAGATATGTTCTTACTATTGCTGGATATAGGTTTATCCAGACACCAACATTCATATCTCTATACATATTACCTAGCATATAAATATACAGAATTTAAAACTAAATAAAATTATAACTGAAGAAAAAGTACCAAGCGTGTATGTGATGTTAATAAATTTTAGAGCAGTAACACGTGTAGATTCACTGTGTCATATACACGTAAAGAAAAGCAAATTATTGTATGCAGATTCTCCTGTAGCTGATTAAGGGGAGTTAAAGCATAGCTGCTTCAAAACAATGTTCCCTGTACTCTCCTGCTGACATGGTTCAATCCTGACCCACAGGGATCACTGCCTAGTCTCCTGAAGTTAGACTAAGAACTGCTACACATTTCACACACACCAGCAATAGGCAGCAGCTTTCAGTCATAACAGCCTCAGGTCACACTGGAGCTGGTCACTCAAAGGTTAAAGGTTCTGTATTGTACAACCAGTGGTAGCCATCCAGTCACCACACTATAAATATGTAATATAATTACAGTTTTCTCCTCGTAAACTTCATTCATTTATGGGTACCACTAGTTTCCAATTTCTTGATGACAGAAACTGAAAATCAGCTGAAACTGAACTAAAAATTCTTGTTTTCCTTGTCTTTAGATCACCTCACATTTTTATCCACTCTAGTTTCAAAGTGTACATACAGAAGGTTTGCTCCTGTAAAACAGAAAAAAAAAAAAAAAAGGTCTATTTCACATTCTGGACAATGTCAAATGTCTGTCTCTGTTTACTTTTTCCAACAAATTCCCTGAAGTGACAAATTGAATTATAGAGTAAATCTTCTGTGCTGTAAATAAGAACATGGCCCTGGTGGAGGAGGGAGAATTAAGAAGGTATTTTCACACATTAGCGATGACAACATATAATTGACTTGTTGCTCTGTTTTGTTATTCTACTCAGTGGTTACGCTGTCATCAATGACTTAGGAAATTAACTCACTCTCTTTGCACGTATGTCCTCTTTGAATGCCTTAGGTTAAGGAAAAGTGTCTTACTCCACCCTGGAAATATTTGACATACATATTGTCATCACTTAAGAAATACGGTGTAACTAAACAAAAGTGCAGTAAATGTGGTAGTTATTTTGCATTAATCAGTGCTGCAACTTTTGAAAAAAACTCCATTCTCCACAGGGCTAAACCACAAAATTAACCATATATTTACTATTAATAGTGTAAATTTTAAGTCTTCAGACTCCAGAAATTTAACTCTTGGACCTCATTTCACAGTAGAAGATTCTTTTGGAAAAGACCTTATATCAGTCCTTATGTATACACATATATCTTGCAATTTTTATAAAGTAACAGTAGCCAAAACATAACCAAAATTCAAGATGAGTTCCTGGTGTGTAGTTGAGGTAAATGCCAAAATCCAACAGAAAGGGCAAACAGTGTTAGAATCAATTTTAAAAAATTAAATAACTAAACAAGTTACAAGAAATTAATCCTGGTAGACAAGGATAAAGATGTTACTTACTAGTAGTTTCAATTCTTCAAGTGAACAATTAGACACATATCCATAAATATGTCCTATCACTAGAGATCTGGTTCTCAGTTTTTTCACTGCAGTGATTGCAGAAGTAAACACCCAAAGGAATGTTTAGTATGATTTGTCGTTGTTTAGGTTGTATTTCAGCCACAGAAATAAAATAATAGAAACTCTGGAAGACTTTGAAGGAGAACTGAGATCAAACTGCAGCTGCAGTTACACTATGTCAGTCACAGAAAAGCTGTAAGATTACTTTTCCATCTTAACCAGAATGTCCCAACTCAGTAGAAATATATATACTGATATGATGATGGAGAAAGGAATGACCTCCCAAAAAAGATCATGCAAATGGAAGCACAACTAATGCCTTCTCTTCATTCTGGGAAGCAAGTAGATCTACCAAGATCACCAAAAACAGAGCAGAACTCTCACTGTAGTTTGCTAATGAACTCTACACCAGCAGTGATTTTGCAAAGGGTTTATTGATTGTATGTGACAATTTTGGATATGAAATTGGAATATTTTGTCTGAAATGCAAAGGTAAGGCTCTAAAATATTGAAATGAAATTTGCCTTCCTCCTGAATCCAAGGCCCACATGCAACAAAGATGACCAAATAACCTTGCCATGCCACTACATACACTCAGGACATCATTTTTCTAGGGAGCCACAGTAAGTGAAGAAGCATTTCTTGTAAACATTGAGCTGATTCCATCATCACAGCTGAGAAATCCAACAGTGTGGAAAACACTGATCTGCTACTAGGTGAAAAAGCACAGTGAGCATGATTATACTTGAAGACAACCAAAGCAAAGATGAACATATAGCATTGAGATATATAGAGTATCAGTCCTAAGAATGGGGACTATTTTGATGAAGTGGTTAGACAACAAAAAAAACCAGACTATTCTGGGAACTAGGAAAGGACGCATCACAAAAATTCATTCTACAAATCTCCATTCTTTCTGACAGTACAGATTCAATTTTTGAATATTTACCAAGACAAAGATGTCTCAACAGAATCTGTACTTTCTTCAGAGACTGATATGCTTCCTGAAAAGAGAGATATTGGAAAAAATTAATAATAGTCCATGCATAAACTTGGACTATTAATGATCCCATCAGAAGTCAACAGAGAGGTGATCTATGTAAAATATATACCTCTGGAAATCTCAAACTGCAGACTGGACTTTGCAAAAGAGCTCAAGAATGTTGCCATCCTTACTTTTTCTAAGAGATTAAAAAGCTCCTTTTTAAGTCCAGACCCAGTCAGCTACTTTTTCTGAAGTTAAACAAACAAGCAATCACCAAACCTAACCAGCACAATGAATAAGTGCAGCACTGAAAGTGTTGTATCTTGTAGGAACCCATATTCCACATTGTATATCCTTTTGTTTAGCAAGAGCAAGGAATTGATATATTATTTATACATTTTGTAAAAAGACAAGACTTGTATAAGACTGTATGATAGAGCACATTTCCTCCCATACTCTGATTGTGCAGGCAATGTGTAAGATTATGTTACTTGAGGGATCCACATTATAAATATATATGTATAGGTATAGGTATAGGTATGTGTATGTGTGTGTATAGATATAGATGATATAGATGATATAGATGATATAGATGATATAGATGATATAGATGATATAGATATAGATATAGATATAGATATAGATATAGATAGATATAGATAGATATAGATATAGATAGATAGATATAGATAGATATAGATATAGATATAGATTAGATATAGATATAGATATAGATATAGATATAGATATAGATATAGATTAGATATAGATATAGATATAGATATAGATATAGATATAGATATAGATATAGATATAGATATAGATATAGATATAGATATAGATATAGATAGATATAGATATAGATATAGATTAGATATAGATATAGATTAGATATAGATATAGGTAGATGTATGTATGTGTATATTTGCCATAACTTTGATCCTGGCCAGTCAGAAAGAGAAACAGGATAAGGCATTTGGTGCTATTTGTGTTTGAATGAGCACAGTGTTTTCTGCCTTCATTGATCTGTGTGGCCAGCCACTTCCATATGTGTATGCAGTGTGTTCATGTGCTTAGGTGCCTTTTGCAAATACGTGCTCAGTCCTGTTGCTGCCTAGGTCTGGGGACACCTGCTGCAGCATCTTCTCCTCTATTGACTGACTGAATCAGTGTATTCAAAATCTTGTTTTCTTACAAAAAACCCCAAACCAATACAACCCAAGAGTTTTACAAAATACATAATACATAAATCAATCAGAATAGACTCCTTCAAGACATTATTAACAGCTGAAGTAAATTTGAGGAGAGCTAATTAAAATCTCTATAAATGACAATGATCACTTTTCTTAAAAATACAACAGCCCAAATCAATACATCTGAGAGAAATAAATGGCAGTCTGCTGTATAACTTTTTAAGAAAGTAAAAAAAGACTGTGGGATGTCACAGTGAGGTAGTTTCCATTTTATTCTCTCATATTTTTTCAAAGATTCTGAAATAGTTACAAAAAGTAAAAGAAGCCTAGTCTTCCTAGATCCCAAATCCACAAGGAGTGTTTCCTGAATCTTGGTGTTGAGGGATTATAGCTGCCATTGAGGCAATTTTGTGGGAATTTTGCTGAAGAATTTTAACACTTCAAAAGGAAAGGAAGAAACTGAAAGGAAAAAGAAAACTTTAGAATTATAGGCTCCTCTTCATCCTAGTTGCTAAATTAGCTGACTGAAACTGAGCCAGACCTCCATCATTCTCTCTTTCCTTCTAAAACAAAGAGCCAAAAAAGAGTAAATCGAAAAGTCCAGGAACAGAGGCAGTATTAAAGAGGTATGGGCATTGCTGATATCATTCTCCACATACATCCATTTTGTCTGCAATATGTAATAGTAATAACATTTATGATGAAAGGTTTTAAACACATGTAGGAGCATGGATAAAAAAAAAAAAAAAAAGACAGAGGAGAAAGACTATATAAAAGCTAGGAATTATAGCTGCCATTTGCTTCTTGGTGAGGATGCAGAAAAGCAAAAATATTTATATTCGTATCTTGACCTTGTCTGACAATCTGTCAGGTCGATTGTGGAGCAAGTGAATTTGGTAACATGCTTTGCAGTCCTGATATCCTCAAAATTATTTGCTTTTTTTTTCTACTCGTGGAAGGACGAGGATACCATTTTGTCCTGGTAGGAAGAAGGCACTCTGCAGAGAAATGTATATGAACATAGATCTGTGACTACACTTGTATTAAGACTGTCACCTAGAGCTTGCCTTTCAGCTCCATTGCAGAGACAGAGTAATTTTCTCCCCAAGCATATATGGGGAACTTTACATGGTGGGACCAGATAATCCACTGTGGTCATTTCCAACCTTATCCATCCGTGATTCTTGCATCATATTTTGAAAGGACTGTTTCCTAGCACTCTCCTTGGCTGCCGCTACTCAGACCACACCAAAAAAAAAAAAAAAAAAAAAAAAACAGAGTTAAAAACACCACTTGGCACGTGGCAGGATATTGAAGGAAAGAGCAATTCATAACACTAAACTCTCACTTGTAAGGCACATAGTTGGTTCAGCTGGTATCTCTTATTTCTTCTTTTAACCTGATCTGTTGTATATCTTAAAATGGAAAATAATGTTTTGATGCCACTTAAATATTTGAGTGTCCATAGATTAAAACAAATTTGCCTCAGAGAAATAAACAGTAGATGCTCCTCATAAATCCAAGAGCCATTACCACTTGTTAATACAGCAGCACAACAAAGAACTTAAATGACCTCTCTATTCCAAATGTAGGGCATACATACTGTTGAGAGTGCTGCCATTGACAGTGGTAGCTGCTACCACGATTCAGTTAAGTTATTCATTTTCTGTCAGTGTGTATCTAGAGCCCATCTAGTAAAAAAATTGTTGCTCCAGATGCTTATGTGTAGCTGCAGCTCTCATATAGCAACACTCTAGAAATGTTCCAAATATGTTAAAAAAAAAATGCACCCGAAACCAGAACATTTTCATCAGCTATCAAAAAAGTTTTTAAGTGACCAGCTGAAAATGAAAATTAATGAATATACGTTTTTCACAACTTTCATTCTTTGCAGCAATTGAAAATTTGGAGACATTATAATCTAGTTTATATTACATACACATTGTATGCAGACAAAACCAATCTAAGAATCACTCTGAAGAGGTGTGCACTCAGGTGAACTTTTCCCTGTTTCCTCTGTGAAGCACTTACCCAGAAGTTGATGACCTTGGATGGTGCAATCTACATGTACTACATGTACTGAAGACAAGTGTTCATCAATTCAATAATCTGTATGGGTTTTATTTATTAAAACTATATTTTTTTCCTAATTTTCTAGTTTCTGTTGATATTGGTACCTAATTAAAAATTATTACATTTTTTCTTTAGTGTTTAGATTATTTATTCCATCAGTCCACTTGCCAGAATTCAACAAGTAGTGTCATTTTTTATTCTTTATGTAATAAAAAAAATTACAACCTTCCAGAGAAGCTTCTATGTCTTAATCAAATGAACCACAGGCAGCAGCAGTGCATTATATTACTAATTATTTAGAAAATCTGCCACTATCTTGTCATGATATGGTGGAAATCTTGGGCATAAGATTGTCAAAGACTGCAGACAGCACTGTCCACAATTCCAGTCATACATCACTTGTTCATTACTTACTGCAAAGGCATTACCAATTCCATTTACAGAAAGAAAGAAACTTATACCAACTTTATTTTGTAAAATAGTCTCAGTTTGACAGTTTCAATTGTATTTTTAATTTTATGTACACTAGTATAAATAAATTATTCTAAATATATTGTAATAAAAGTCTGGTAACTTTGTTGATCTATTTAAAAAAAGGTTTGATTTTAAAAGGAGAGAAACACACCATTCTCCCATACTGACACATTTTCTATGCTTCAAAAGGAAACAAAGTCTAAAGCCAAGTTGATTAATTTTACTCAGTATAAACACAAGCTACACAATGTCATCTCTTCCTTTACAATCCTAAGCAGTAGTTCATCAAGTAATATGAAATTCTTACAGTGAACTTACCAGGAAAAAAAAGTTGTGGTTTTACTTAAAGATTTTTTGCCCACCAGATATAAATATACTTCAGTGTAATTAATGCATATTCCACAGTCAAAAATAAATAAAATCAAAATTTATTTAGCCTTTACACCCAGCATCTTTTAAAACTTAACTTGCCTTTCAATTTCTGTGAAATCAGATTTAAAAGTGAGAAAGGCATCACAGCAGTGAGCTCCTTCAGCTGTAAGCACATTCTGGTTGTCTGCTGAAGGCTGCCTGTGCTGATGAACAATTATCTTTTGGCCTTTCATCTGTGTACTTAAATCAACAGAAAAGACAAAGATAAGAATAAGTAATGTTCTAAACATGCTACAGATAGGTTAACCTTTCCATCATTATATATCATTCCTTACTACTTAGTACATATTTACTTCTAAAAGGTACCTTGCTGTTCCATTGACTTATACATTATGTACACAAGAGAAATCATTTTGTAATGAGCTTTTTAATAAACCTTTACAAGCATTTCTTGATATATTTTAAATATCTAAGTTGCTAAGAGTTATTATCTCATCATTTTGTAATATTCCTACCAGTAACACATCAAAAGAGTGTTGCTAAAAAATGTTTGTCTATCATCTACCATAGTTTGATTTTCCATCAATGGAAGGCAGACTTTCTAGAATATGCTTTCTCATTAGGAAACAATTTTGGATTTTCTTTGAGAATTTTTTTCATTTTAGGATTTCCAATTTCTTTGTCTTCATATTTGCTTTTTTGAACCCCTTTACCATTTGCAAAAAAAAGCCAAAACCTACTCTCTGTGGCAATCTCCATCCTGCAAAGGTCATTTATAATGAAACTTATTGTATACACCTAATTTTATATTGCATAATAAATCTTCAGCTACCCCTACATGTGACAACTCTGAAGGTTCAATGAGAGGTTGGATGTATCAATATTTAATAGATCTCTTAATAAAAAATTAGCACAGGTCTTCAATGAAAATAAGTGTTCTTGCTTTATGTGGTCTGCTTCACAGGGCTATTAAAATGATTTTTTTACAGTGTTAGGATTCATACAGGCATAATAACAAATTTAAATATTGGGTTAAACAGAGCAAAACAGGTACTGAAACATGTTTGCCCTCACAAGGAAAATTTCCTCAGTCAAACAGTGGCAAGCTACAAAGCACAACAAAATTCAGTACCAAGAAGAAAAAAAAGTCTATCTACATAAAAGAATCACTTATTTTAATATAGCTCAGAAAAATATAGTTATACTTTATTCTATGTTTTTGTAAAAAATATGGAGTTAGCATGTTTTAGATAAGACAGTGACAGAAAAGGGCAATTATACCTAAAATGTTGTGTTTGACAAACTTCTAAACCTTTACTGAATACACTGGTGTGTTTCAATTTTGCATAACAGATTCTGTTCTAAGGGTCTCTGATTAGTTTTATTAGAAATAGTCAGTATTCTATTTTCAAAATAAGTGGAATCAAGAAAAAAAATTGTGTTTTTTTACTTGCTAAAATCTTTATTTTTCTGTGGAGCACATTACTTAACATATTTTTCTCAAGACTATAGTTACAGCCAAACATTTTTCAAGTGCTCAGTTTTGATTGAAAATACTTCTGTGCTCATTTTTACACTTAAAAATTGATTTATAGTAATGTAAATATTCTAATTGAATCTAGTACACAGACTGTTTACAAATAAACTTTCCTCTTTTGTACTTAAATGCCAGATAGTATTTTGATGAAAAGCAATGACTTACGTTCAGCTATTTAAGACAATAAAATTTTTCATGGTTTCAGCTGTGCTGCAGTGAATTTACTGCAAATTCCACCAGTCTGACAGATTCAATCTGTCCATCTGTTGAAATGACAGGTCATATTTGCAGCATCAAATATTTCAAGAATTGCCAAATATATTAGAAGTGACAAAGAATGCAAGGAGCACAAAGTACATTCTGGTTGTAAAATAAAATTTCAGAGAGAGCCACGCCAAGCAGTCCACACATATGGTATGTAAATATGCTCAGATAACATTGGTTACATCCACTAAGCTAAAAAAATCCACAAACTATTTTTAAGTTTTTCTTTGCCATCTGATGAACTAAGCCTGTCTCTCAGTATATGTATATGTATATGTATATGTATATGTATATGTATATGTATATGTATATGTATATGTATATGCATGTGTATATATTTCATTTTTTTCCAATAACTTTTGTTTGCTATTTGGGATATTAATTTTGCTCTCACTTTTAGAAAATGTGTAATGCATGTATAGGAAAGTTTTCTGGGGAAGAATACGTGCTGTAGTCGTAGCTACATTTCTATTTGTCTCAAGAGTCTGTCCTCAGAAGATGCTGACATACTGAGTGATCCAGAATAGCATCTAAACACTCCTTAGCTACTAGCTTCAAGTGGGTAATTTATCTTCAAAAAATAATTGATGCACAATCTCAAGATTTAAGCATTAAGTATTTTTCATAATCAAGCTGTGTGTATCTAACATACACTTGAGAGACTAGTTTTGTGCATCCAAGTTTAAGAATTGTTGATGCTTTTCAAATTAAAATCTTCTGAAAACAAGTTCTTACAAAACATTGCATTATGGTTACAGCACTTCTGAAACTTAATCTTTAAACAGTATTACATTTTGTGGATTAAAAGATACATTTCTCAACTCTTCACACTATTCAAATTAAATAAGCTTCAATATAATTTTCCCATGAAGAGAGCATATTCTTAATGGAGTTGTCTAATAAAGCCTGATTTTACAGTTTTGATTGTTTTATCTCTAATCATTTAGCATGCTAAAAGCCACAAAATAAATTTGTAAATACCATGGCCACCCCTAAAAAAGAATCAAGAGCCTAAAAATGTCACATCAATTAGTAACATTTTGCAGTACCCTTTATGGGAAAATTATATTAACTTGTTCTGAATAGGCATTCAAAAAACCTCTGTAAAATATCAAACACAAATATTGACTTCTGAAGTCAGCAGAAATCCAAAGATGGTAGCATTCTATCTTGCTAAAAAGTTCCATGGCATACACAGTTTTAAACTCAGCTGAAGATTAAATATTAGTTTATTTAAAATTATGATATGAAATGCAGGAAGTAATAATAAAGAAAATCAGAATACTTACATTAAATATATATATATATTTACTGATATGTATATTTACTGATACACTGATACCTTCTTTTACTACTACACTTTCTTCTTCATCTCTCATTAAGTAATTAATTTCTTCCATTGCCAGTAAATCTAAAGACATTTATTTTCTATCTAGGCAAGAAGTTCCTTTCAACCCCATATTATTTACAATTATTTTCATCAGCCTTTGTCCTGCTTTTTGCATTTTCCATGTCTTCTCTCATCCTCAGAAGGACATATACACTGCAATCTGGGCTCACCTTTAATCTCATTGAACAAAAATTTAGAACTTCTGTCTGAACTTTTCCATTCATCTCCACCCTAGATTTTTGTCAAACTTAAAATCTGAAAATACACTGAAACTAGCTGGTGTCTACTTGTCTTTTTAGGAGAAGTACTTCATTCCATCGTTTCTAATTTGTTTGCTGTTCCTGCAGAGCTAGGAAGCAGGCTTTGTTTTTCTTCTTCCATCTTGCCCTAGTGAAAACAGATCATGGCTTGTGGCTACCTACAGCTGTCTTAAAAAATGAATGTCCTGGCTGTCTCCCCTCCCAGCTTCTTGCCCACACCCACAGACTGCTTCCTGAAGAGCCAGAGTGAAAAACACAGAAATTATCATGGAAACACTGTTCAGCAACAACTAAAATCTCGGTGTGTTGTCAACTCTAATTTGGTCACCAACATAAAACACATCACATACAGACTGTTATAAAGACAAAAATCTTCAACTCATCCAAACCCAGTATTATTTTCATAATTTTGCAAGACAACTCAAAACTTTTTCTTAATATTTTTGTTCAAGCATTGGTTAAGATCCCCATCTTACCTTCCAGCCATCCAATGTCTGTAGTCATTTTATCAATTAACATATAAGTTAGAGGTAACCCAAGTAAATTGATGAAGAATACTAGTGAAAACCATGGAAATAGTTTTGGCTGGAAAATTCCTGTAACTACATGTACAGAAGTGGGCCTTTTTGCAGTTTTAATTTTCTTGTAATTATACCACATGGCATTTTTCATAAGATAGTATTTTACCAGTACATGGTACAATCTGACAAACTATGGAAGTATTTTGTATTCTTCTGAATACTTACAAAGAAGCAGTCAAAAAAATCTGTGGAAATGTGACCTTTGTGGTTGTATATTCAACTTTTAGCAACATTAAAATATTATCACTCACTTTAAAAGTTGATACATCTTTTGGCATTAGTAAATAATCTGATTTGACAGAAAAATATCTTAAATTGAAAAAAAACATACATTATAGAAAGCTTATATTACTAAAATTAAAATAATGATTCTTCTCTCCCATAACTTTTTACTATTACAGTAAAGTTATGAGGAAGAAACCTGTATGAAGATGATGAGTAAGGTAGCACAAAATAATTATTTCAGTTATGATTATGAAAAATCAAATGACATGGACATGTCTAGGTACATATTGTCCAACTAAAGAGAATACAGAATTATTTGTAGCAAGAAAAATCTGCCAGAATGCTAACTGTAGTAATTTCAGTGAAGGCTGACAGTATTATTAAGACTGGCAGAGTGAGAACTTGGAACTACATATTCAGTTCCATCAATTACTTCTCCAGGATAGGACATTTGGAGGATTCATTTCTGGGAACTGTTCTATGGTTCTGCTCTTCTAAGAAGATTTCAAGATTCACTTCCAGGGAACTTTCACTACAAAGGAAAAATACTGCTAAGAAAAATGCACCATGACAACATAGCTGTGAAGAGGTTGCACTTGAGACAGGGTGCTTGTTGTAGATTTTCAATCATTGCTTATTTATAAATTTACGACCCACATTTCTCTCCCTCCCTTTTTAAAATTTATGTTTTAAACATTTCTGGATTGCTAAGGACAAAAGCTGTGTGCTAGTCATTATTTTTTAGTATTTTCTATAGTTTAAAAGGTTAAACAGAACCACTGAGCTCTGTTAACATACTTAAAATGTAAACTCACAGAGTGTGAACATATAGATGGACAAGCATTTGAAGAATGCTGCTCTTGTAAAATCATGATACAAGATAGCATTCAGCAGCTAGTCAGTGGAAAAACCCCATCAGTGAAATACAAATTGAGAATTCAATTTACAGTGTGAAATTTTCCTCAGGTCTTCATAAAGTAGAGGTATTTCAGTTTATCTCATCTGTTTTCTTCTTTTAGAATTTTAGGAGAGTATTTGTAGCATGTTTTAGGGCAAAGCTTCCAGGCAAACTGTTCACTTATCAAGAAAAAGATTTTCAAGGAAAAAAATGGTGAATCCGTTAGGGCTAAGGTCCAACTACACCAGCTTTACCTCATTTAAGAAAAAAGCTTGAAAAATACATTATATAAAAAAAAAGCACTATAAAGAAAACAGGAATAGAGAAATAAAGAGCTTGAGGTGTAGAAGTGCCTAAACTGACACCTTAGGCATCTCAGAGATGAAGCAAGTGTTCCAAAGGGAGGCTGGGAAAAAGATGATAAAGCCCTGGGTGTATTGCCAATAACTTTGTTGCAGAATCAAACTCTAGGCTGAAGAGTACCTACCCTAAGTTACAGAGAAAGGTTTTCAGAAAGAGAGAAATGAGGTGTCAAAAGGGCAATGTACATGGCAACACATCTGTCTATGGAGAGAAAGTAAGATATAAGGGCAGAGAATTGAGGAAAAAATATTAAAGTAAAACACACAAATAATTTCCTTTGAAACATCTTTTCTTTCTTATATTTCCTTATCTCTTACCAAACTGAGAGAAACAGTCCAGAACAGATGTAACGAGCTGTAACCCACAAAGCCAAGTTTCTTAAGTGTGCCTCTCTGAGAAATCCACAGTCCAAGAACTACAACCCAGGCAGCAGGGTGATACAGGTCTGAGAGCTTCATCAAATGAATAAATAATACCTTTGTCGTTCACTATGAATACCTATACCCACCACTGCCTGTGATGCTTAAATATCCTCCAAGGACAGCTACAGAATTGTGCTACTCTAGCTTTCCTAGGAAAGGCATTTTAGTAGCAGTTCTCTATTTATGATAGGTATGCAAATACCTAGGCAAAACCAATAATGCATCATTCTTCAAAAAAACATGCTATGTGTGCTTCAGAGATTGAAACTTTACTTAGTCATTAAAGATGACTTATGGTCAGACATTTTCATTTTATGAAAATAATACTACAAACTTAATTTCATCTTTTCTTAGCCTAAATTACTGCAACTATTAAAGGAACAACTATTTTTGTGCAAAGGTAGCAATTAAAAGTCAGTCAGGACTAAGAAAGACTTCATCCATGCCAGTAAATTAAGCGTGCTAGGAGCTACTCTGTCACTGAGGCCAGTGATCATGCATCAGTCAGCATCTATGATATGAAACATGGGTGTGCTGCGTACTGGAAAAGAGCTCAAGTCTATACAAATTCCTGAACAATTCCTGAGAATCAGTTGGAGAAGCACAAATAGCATGAGAATCCCTAGAAGCAGCAGATCCTATTACCTTTACATTAAAAAAAAAAAAAATGTGCAGACTTTTAGCTGGACCACTAAAAAAAAAAGAACAAAAGAAGGCATGATTCCTGACCTAATTAATCTGTAACACCATTTGAAGTTAATCGTAAGTGAATGTGATAAATCGGAAGAAGAGAGAACTGAACACTGTAATTAAAATATGACAACATGAATATGCAAACTGTAAAACTTGATTGTTACACCCTGTGCAAAGGTCTGGATTCTTGTCAAGGAGACAAGAAGAAAAGAGTAATTCATCAGCTTTTTTCCACTGGTGCAAAATTTAACAATCATTGCTGGTCAATTTATTTAAAGAACACCATATAGTGGACTAAGAGGAAGAAGTTTAAGAAAAATATGAATCCAAGAAGAATACAGCACGTTTAAGGATTGTAATGGAATAAAGTATAAAGACAGCCAACAAAGGAGCAGAAAAAGAAATTTCACGTCATAGAAAAAAAGAAGAATTTGAAATATGTGACATAGTAAATGACAAGTGTTAGAAATGAGAAAAACCCATGAGGGTTAAAAAAGTTAATTTCATGAGACATGAGAAGAATAAAAATTGGCATGGCTGAAATGATGCAGGACGTAAATGGCCTGACTAGAGGGAAATGTTTGCTCAGTGAAACTATAGTAGTAAAGGAGGAAAGAGACTGGGGTCATGAACATTTGTAGAGATTCCTCAGGCAACTGGGAAATGCAGTTAAGGAAGCAAACAGGATAACTTAAGGTGGTGAGTGGGTGGATAAGAGTTTGTGATGCCAGAGAAAACAACCAACATGGGTGAGATCACAGAATCTCTGAGTTGGAAGAGAGCACAAGTATATTAGAAAGCCACATCATGTACCTGACAGCATTGTCCAAATGCTTCTTGAATTCTTCTCTTGGTGCTGTGACCACTTCCCTGGGGAGCCTCGTCCAGTGCCCAACCACCCCCTTAGTGAAAAACCTTTTTCTAATATCCAACCTAAATATTCCCTGACACAGCATCAGGCCATTTCCTTGGGTCCTGTCGCTGGTCACCACAGAAAAGTGATCTGTTTCTGTGCCTCCTCTTCCCCTCAGTGTCCTCCTCAGTGTGGAAGTTGTAGACTGCAGTGAGGTCTCCCCTCAGTGTCCTCTTCTCCAGGCTGAACAGAGCAAGTGACCTCAGCTGCTCCTCACATGGCTTCTCCACAAGGCCCTTCAGCATGCTCGTGCCCCTTCTTTGGATGGGACAGTCTCATATCTTCCCTGTATTGTGATGACCAAAACTGCACACAGGACTCAAGGTGAGATGGCCCCAGTGCAGAGCAGAGTGGGACAATCCTCTTCCTTCCTTGCCCAGCTGGCAATGCTGTGCCTGGTGCACCCCAGGACATGCTGAGGAATGAACTGCTTCAAATCAGTGAACAGAGAAAAGAGACAGAAAGCTCACATAGCAGAAAAGTGTCATTTCTGATCATCCTGTGTAAGAAGAATCCAAAGAATCAGGCCTCCTAATGAAAAAGATCTAAATGGTAGATATGAGGCTTGAAAGGTGAGGGAGATAATTAGAAATGGCAATGACAGCTAGGATAGAGAAAAAAAGGCAAAGGCCTGGGCAAATGTTAACAGGGGAGGATAAATACAGACAGATGGGCTAAAAGGGGAAGACCTGAGGTACAGGAACACAATATAAATTAACTGGTAGAAAACACAGATAAAACACTGAGACACAGACAGGTGCAAGGCGACTGGTGGAACTCATAAGCCATTTACCAAAAACAATAAATGAACTAGTAAACAAGTCAACATAGCAATTAAGAAAATTATGATATAGCAGAGTAACAAGTGCTAATACACATGTCAATAAGGAGGACAAAACAGATACTTGGCTTGGTTGGCCAGTAATAGTCAAGGAAGCTGGACAGCAGCTGAACACCAGATGTTGGGGATGCAGCTGTAGTCTAACCATAGTGAAGTCAAGGACCTGGATCAAGTTTCCATGATGCATTTTGTGTTCCATATATACCAGTACATAACAAAGGCTTATGGACCACATTTGGAGGAAGAAGAAGGAGCTGCATATGTACACAGGTTTTAAGTACAGAATAGGAAAACTTCAGGAGCCATATTAGCGAAGTGATTGATGAATTACACCAGGCAGGTTTAACCACAAATATCACAAATACAAAATTACATACTATAATCTATGTATACACAATGTTTAATTTTTTTTAAGCTTGAGGAGAGCTGCACCAATAAAGACAGCAACCTTTTAGTTGAAAAAAATTTGAAAAAAATGCAGAATTTACATTAACTTTGGTCATAGATATGTACCTTAAACAACCCATATCTGTAGAGAAAGTACATTTCCACCAAAAATTTATACTTAAGAATGAGCTAAAGAAAACTGTTTTCAGGGTCTAAAACACAAGTAGTCATGGTGTTTTTAGATAAATATACATGACGGTTTGTTTCACTTGGTATACTAATAAAGTTATATGTAATGTTTTATTATTACTTTATGGTTCAAAATATGCCTCTTTTAAAACATAAACATTACAGAAGAATAATCAGTCTGATATAACAGTCCTACTACTATTACATGCTAATATTTTAAAACTTATTACTTTTCTCCAACATTTGTAGTAGTGTTACTATTTAGCAGCTATAATTTTTCCTGTTTGGTTTCTAATTGTGTGGGGGTTTTTGAAATCATGTCTACATTGGAAGTTGATTTGTAACTAAATTCTAATTTACTCCATTATTCGGCATAATAAAAATCCCTACATTAGACAAATTCATATTTTCTTCTGAACAAAATCTGCAAATATATTACTGTGATTATTAAATACTTTTAGTAAATTGCTATCAGGTGTCATATGGAGCTTAAATAAAAATCACAGTAAATGTACAATTTTTGAAAGAAAATCTCTGTTTCCATTTATAATAAAATGATCAGATTTTTGTGGAGATTTTCCTTGCATTCGGTTAAAACATGCTTTTAAACAAATAATCTGGTTGTATTATTTCTAAAACTCTTACGACTTAAATTTGGAAAGTATAAATATTTTGGACATTGTTAATCAATACTTGTGATAAGCTATAACAGCAGTGTGAAAGACAAACATTTTATACGTGTTAGTCAGCCAGGAATATAGTTGAATAAACAATTTTAACTGGAGCCTTTTTTTTAATAATTCCAGAGATACAAACTGAATGTTTTCAAATAACTTCCTAAATTAAAAACCTGCTACAAAACAAAAAAGTAAACTCCTTTTCTGAGTAGTCTCGGTCAATAATAGAACTAATTGAAAACCTATAAATTCAGCACAGCGCAGCATGTAGTCTCTATCTTGCTCTGCCTATACATCAATAGGTCATTCTCAGTTAATTAAGTGAAGGCATAATCAGCTTAATTTATGTAGTTCAGGTCAGTTAATGATATCTTAGTACAGTACCTGAACATTTGGCCTGCCCATATAACTAGTTGGATATACCCAGTTCATTCTGTAGCTCTTCAACTTCAGCTCTTCATTTTTTATCTCAGATTTCACTTTACACAGCTTAGTCTGGAGCTGATAAGTCTAATTTCTTGAGGCTGGAGCTGAAATAAAACCTGAAAAAATTAACAGATTAACAAAGCAATGTGATTGGACTGTAGTCTGTGATAGTATTTTACTCAGAAAAACCATAAAAGGTGACAGTTTCAAATTAACTACTTGCATCATTTAAGTATGTAATATTTTTAAATAGTATAATAGCAATACATAAATGAATAATAAAAATCCAAGAGATATGGTTGGAAAACATCTTCTTTTCCCCATAAATTATATAGTTTTAAAACAGTCATAGGAAGCAAGAATTTTCCGGAACACACAACATACAGTGCAGTACCTCAATAAGATGATCATCCTTTTCCTGTTGCAGAGAAAGTGTTTTCTTCTGCTGTCTCTGTAGCTCATCTTCTCCTCTGTGAAGCTGCAAGTTTACACACAAAGACAAACCACAATGTCAACCAATTGGACCTCACTTAGGGAACCAAAGAGATCGATTTGTAAAGCAAAGGATGAACAGGACCCCATTTCTGAAGTACGTTGCTCAAACTGCTCTTTCATTAAAAGATGCTCTCTCTTATTGATTTTGGCTTAAATAATGAGAAAGCTTATCCAAAAATCTTTAGCATTTGGGCTCAAGTTAAGGAAATCAATAGAGTCATTTCCCATTTGAACTGCATATGTGAGTTTTATGTACGAGAGACAAGACAAAGCCCAAATCGGATAAATCAATAACATTGTCAATAGAACATGAAGCTGACAAATGGCATTTTTAAGCAATTAAAGAGAGCTGTAAACATACAGAAGCTAATCAATTACAGTGTTCTGCTATTAACAGTTTTTAATTTATACAAGCATTGTTAGGAATGAAGATAACAATACATGTTTCTTGCTACTGTTCAGGGATTATGATATTAAAGCTTCTGTTCTCTCAGTGTCTAAATCTTTCAGTGGTCATGGGATGAAAAAGAAATATTTAATTAATCATTGAATTCCTATACTATTATGTCGACATATGTAATAAACATAGTTGGATACAGACCTTGACTGTGTTTTTTCACCCAATACAGAATACAAGGACAACTGAAATATGCAATTATTCAGTAGATCAAAGCATAGAATCATAGGAATGTCTATAGATCACCTAATTGGACTCAGTCAGTGTAGAACTCCATACAGTACTAGACTGGGTCGACTTTCTCTTTATCTAGACAAGTCTGAAAACCCCAAGGATGGAGATTTTCTCATGCAGTTTCATAAAGTGTTCTAGTGCTATATGACCCTCCTGGTGAAGTACTTCTGATATTGATGCCAAAGTTGAAACTTGTGACTTTTGCCTTTTAATATACCAAGTGCTGGCAGTAAGGAGAGTTAGTGTACCTTGTAGCACATCATCCTCATAGTGTACTCTCAAATTGCACTAACAGCCATTAAGGGTCTCTTTTTTTCACTGGGTTAAGCAATTGCTAGTTGAAGACCCTGTTCTTCAGATCTCTAACCATGAAGATAGTTAACCAGACTCTACTGTTGTTAGCCCCCTTTTGGATTCTTTCCAGTTCTCCAACATCCTTCTTGAACTGCAAGATGGACGTAAACAAAGTATGCGTGAAGTAGGAAGAAAAAATAACTTTGTTTGATAAACTGTCCACATTCCTTCCAATGTAGGTGACAGCTCCACATTCATATTCAACTTGCAAGCCTGCTTTCAGCAGAGCTGCTACCTCAGTTAGTTTCCAGATTCGACTCATGCACTCAGATGTTTTCTGAAGTGCAGGGCTTTTGCACACCTAAATTTATTAGGTTTCTGTTGGTCCATCCCTGTGTTTCTCAATGTTTTTCTGTCCAGTGTCACTTAACTTCCCAATTTTCCCTCACGTGAAAATTTGCTGAGGGTCTTTTCTATATCATCATCTTGAAATATTTTCATCATTGACAAAAATAACTGAATAAGAAAGGCAGCAGTATTGACTGGATGTCATCTGGAAGCGGAGCCATTAATTACTATCTTCGGAGTCCAAATGCCTACTCATTTTTCAATCCAACTACCAACACATTCATCTCAGCTTATAAATAAAAATACAATTGAAAAGGATGTTAAAAGTTGTGTTTAAGTTGAGTTATATTACACTGGCCCATGTAACCAATCCTTCTAACAAAGAAGGAAATCAGATTAGTCAACCGTAATGCTCGTGCTGACTGTTCAGGTGCAACAAGTGCATCTCATAACTCAGCATGCACAACCCTTTCTCATAATTCTCAAAATGTAAAGGCACATATTATGCTTGAAAATAAAAGACAAAAAATATTGAGCCTTATCAGCAATAAGAGCAGTATTTAAATAAACAAGTAGTTTTGAAATGACTGCATATACATTAACATGAGGCTAGCACTTCCATTTTGCTACTTGTAGACAGCATTCTTTTCCTTTTCCTCCTCACACAAGACTCTTCAATTGCTCATGCCCAGCATCCAGATAAAGTAACAGAATTCCTATTCCTGTTCTTCTAAAGGAATGTACATCTAGAAACAACAGTTTTGAAAGAGAAAAATAACCAAAAACTTGTAATTTTTGACTCAAAGATTATCCTTTACAGGTAACTTCTATTCCTTCTATTGATAGTTTAAATGTACATTCAAACTTTAAATAGCTCCAAGAAAATACTTTATCAACAATCCAGCAGAGCAGTGTTGGAGCACTTAAAGCCATCAGCAAATGTGGAACCATATTTGCCTTCAGCAATCCAAAACAATATTGCATTCAGTGGTGGCATGACAGGAAATGAAGAAAAAGTTTTTGAACAATGCCAGTAATATTGTCTGATTTCTGGTGGATTATGCCCTGATTCTATTAGGGGAATATATTTCAACAGTTACATAGCAAAACTTAATTCAGGCCACTATCTATTTGTACAGCCATCAAGTGAAAATGGCTAAATTTTCAAAATGAAAAGCACAGGAAATTTCCTGATGCCTGTGGACCTGTGAATACTAAGAATGTTTTTGATTTTGAAAATATGAAAAGTAAATGCTTATTTCAGATGTCTCAAACTTAGGAAAGAAAATTGGAAGCTTAATTTACTGATTACAGATGAAAGGAGATAAATTTAGGAGATGCGTCAGAAGAGAGATTCTACCTCTGAAAAATAGATGCAATAAGCATCATCCCTCACACTGTTGAATTTGTTCACCTCTTAGCACCTGTACTGTCAAGAAGAAAGCAAGTTTTTGTAGGAACAGGAATAATGTGCTTAAGATGACTGCACTTGATGCTGGTCCCTGTAAGATGGAAAAATTATGAAGCATTGAACTGATATCACATGCAATCAACATGGAAATGACATAGCCTGGTATATAGCAACCTCCTGAGATACTTCATCATCTTGCACAAGAGTGAACAAAACAGATGGCAAAGCTAAGCCCTAAAGAGAAGCAAAGAAATTACTTTGGTTGTTCATCATTAAATACTGGGGTTCTCCTTAAAAAAAAAATCTCCTTTCCTTTTTTCTTTTTCTGTTAGAATTGAAAAATGCAAATTGCCAGAACACAAAAGCCCATATATGATCCTGATTGGTTTTTTTTCTGTTTTTCTAACACCTATAAAACATCAATGCCACTGCATGCATGACAAAACCAAATTCAAAGACTGACTGAAAATTTATGATGTATCTGCAGCTGTATTCTTTCTCAATACACTCTCATAAAGGACATAGTGTCTAAGACCAGACAATGGTCAGCAAAATTACTAATGTAAAGAATTATTGGTATTTTTAAAATTCACTACTGTCATCTGTTTCCAGTTTTTCAGGGAGGCTGATTACTTGAGTCAATGAATATCTTCTTTTAATCTGTCTTAACTTCTTTACCAGCTATTTTCTACTATCTCAAAACAGAGTGAAACTTTAATCCCTGACTGGTGTAGTTTACTCCAGTTAACACTGTAAAATTCTTCCTCAAGTCTTCTCAGGACAGAGAATGAAAGAAAAATGAATTCTGTTCTGAGAGAACAGAAGCAAATGAGGAGTGTACAAAATCATGTGGGCACAACCTCATTGCAAATCCAGCCAATTCCAGGAGAAAACAGTGGTTCTCTTAAGGCAGAGGAGGGGAATTCACTTTGATCACAGAGCCTGGTTTACTTGAACATGTAATTAATCTCTCTTCCTTATCAATAAACTCCTGACAAGATTTCCCTAGATGAGGGAGCTCTTGTGCAACAGTATCCATGAATTCCTCGAAAGCACTCAGGTAAAATGAGCAGTTAATACTCCACAATTTTAAAATTTAGTGCACAGTATATCAGTTCTTAGTCCTTCCATTAAGATTTGTATAATAGTAGAATGTCATAGAAGTTTGCATCAATATGTATTTTTCTATTGCTGTTTCAGCATTTGAAAGACTAAGTATGATTATGCTTACTAGCAAATTCTTGAAGACAAACAGATGAAGATAGGAATTCCTGCTCTATTTGAAATTACCCAAAATCTCAGATAAATCCTGAATTTATTTTTTTATTCTTACCTGAGAGGTCAGCAAAAGACTTTTTCTGATATCTTTAGTTTGGTTGCTGTATTTAAATTAGAAAAAAAAGTGTATGGTTCACAATATAAATTAATTGGCTCAGAAAAACTGCATTCTCCAAAACACCTTGCCAGTTTAAGTCTGATGCTATAACTGTTAGCAAAGGGAGAACTCCAGGGATTGGGAGTTGAATGCTTCTATGCTGCTGTTAAATGAAGCAGTTGTGCTTGAGAAGCCTCTGCCTGAATGCAATTCATTTTACAATATCATCTGGGGACAAAGTATAGTTTAAGATGCAAACTGAAATAGCATCTTCTGGTAATACAGAAATATCCCTCAGCTGACTTAAGAAAGAAATGAAGCTGAAAACTGGACCAGTATAAAGCAATTGATCATTTTGGTTTGGGTAGTAGTAGTCTCACACACATTTCTCAGGCTGAAAGTCATTCTGTGTATGGCAATGCAGCAAGCGTGTCACTGTGGGTTATCATATCTGAACTGCTTAAGGACACAGACCCAGCAAGGTAATTCAAATAAACTTTTTTAAGATAGGAACAGAGATTCAAAAGATAAGCTGTAAATCCAGGTGTGCTGTCCAAAATCTACAGATTCTTGAGTGCACAGACATGCGTGTTGAAACAACTATCAAAGAGCTAAAGTGTACAAGGTGTACTCCATATTAACCTCTACTGTTCATCAGTACATTTGCATCTTCTGAATGTTGCTGCTAATAAAGGAATGAATCCCGAAATACAAAGAAGATCAACTAATATGAGATGAAATAGGACCTAGTTTACATATTGGATTCAATATCTGCAACTGGACCTGTCCACAAAGAATGAATCCTGATCCACTACTGTTTAATGCTTAACTTCTAAAGCCTCAAAATCCTCTGTTTATAAACCAGGAAAAGATGTGAAATTAATCAATAACCATAAATTATCAACAGCAATATTAACATCATAAAACCTTCCCATTTTGCTATTCTGTGATAAAAAAGCCAAATTCAAAGGAGTAAATTTATATAAAATTTACATTTTTTTTCCTTCATTTTTTTTCTGTAGCAGGAGAGTTAAAAAGCATGGGAACATGCCATAATGAAACAGAATTAATGATAAATAAATAAATAAACAAACAAATAAAACCTTTAACATTTCAATTCTACTGCACTTAGGAATTTCAGCCTTTGCTTTGGATGAACTTTTCACTGACTGTTTTTCCTCTTTTTATGAACACATGTGAGAAGAATTGTGAATTTCTATATAAAGGTGAGCACTAAGGGCAACCAAAGCATTTGGTGTAGAAATAATGTGATGAAAAGCAAGGTCACCTAGGTTACAGAGTAAGCAGTAATAAAAACAAGAGGTGGAAGACAAGGCTAGAAAAAGAAGTAGCATTCACACACTTAAAGACAGATATGTAAACACAGAGATTCGGATGGAATTTAGAAGGTAAAAGATACACCTGAGGAAAAGTGACATTTATGGTAAGAGGGTGTGGAAAAGTTGGACAAAGAAGGGATACAAAGTAGATAGAAAGTGACAGTAGAAAAGGTGCTTGAGCGGAGCTATAATATATTGCAGCCATTCAAGAGTCTGCGTAAAGCTCCAATTTCTTTAGGTTACAGTTTTCTTCCTTTCACCTTCTACTCTAAACTCATGCCTTCTTTAAATCCACATTGGTCAGACAAGCACCTTCTAGACTGTTATTTTACAATCTTCTTATTTTTCTAAATTCATGGTTTCAAACTCCTTCCGTCTGAAATTTGCTTCCCCAAACTATGTCCTTTTTTCTTTTTTTCTTTTTAAGACAGAAACAGTGTTTTAGCAAAGTCAGTTGCCAGGACTTTCTAAGTGGAATTAGGTACTTGTACATAGCTTTTTCCTTACTTGATTCAACTCCTGTAGCCGGGAATTTAATCAGAAGGATCCTTTGCATGATATTAATGTTACAATGTCATATGTCTGAGTTGTGCTAACAGAGAGTTGGAAAGCTACAGGCTTCTTCATCTGTCTACTACATCTGTGCCAGCAAAACTGAAGCATCTTTGAAAATGCAAAATCAATGTTTAACTAGACCTTGAGTTTATATTTAGATTTAAATACCTTCCTAGAATTTTTCTTCTCAACTTAAGCAACGTTCCACCCCCAAAACATACAACTAGGTAAAACTAGTTCATGTATTTCAGTAATTTATTGCACAGATTAGTCTTATTTTAGTTATAGTCAATCTTTTTCTATTAAAAGTATTTCAGAGGCTTACCCTTTTAGGCATTTTTAATATCTCAGGCATTTAAAACTGCATCAAGTTAATACTTCACATGTAGGTCATCAGTGTATATGAATATGCTATTAATTTGTTAATATCTAAAATAAGGGTTTGTTTATACAGTGCCAAACATTAATCAGTGCAATTTTATTATTTTCTTTATAGCCTTAGGAACTCCAAATCCTATTTATAAAATTACTTTTGCAGAATTGAATGTCCGTGTCCCTCAGTATTTTTAAAAGCAATCCTTTCAAAGACTTGGTTAGCTGCACCACTTAAATATGAGCTTGGCAGCAGTGCTGGTGTCACAGAGATTATATGCTTGGACTTCAAGGAGGTCAATGAGATGGCTGCAGAGCTCACTGTACAATAGCCTTCACTAGCTAATCCATAATGCAGCATTGTCAAATTATGATCAAGCACCTGCAGTTTTCCAAGGAAAAGAATTAAAAATGAGAAACTCCATCTGGACTGGTCTTGTTGTTTTGGGTTCTTTTTCTTTATAAAGTATCTTCTTCATAATGAAAATGACAACAACATTCACAATTAAAGACCCTGATGGTAAGTATTAGACACTGCTGTAGAATGCAACATCTATCCACTAAATATACTTTATAAAGTGTATACAATTTTCTTCAAAAATACTTATTCAGTAGCCTTTGCCAAATCTTGGGAAGCTCTTTGCAGTATTACTGCTATATGAACTAGCAGTGCCAATTCAGCAGATCTGTAGTAAAAAGCTGCAATCACAGAAAAACCTATAGACCACAAAACAAAAGAAGGATTATGAGAGAGAAAATGCCTTTTGAAAATTAATACTTCCCAAAAGTTTTACTTAATAGATCATATATAGATCAATAGAAAATGTTTACAATATTCAAGGATACTATTTTGTTCAAGTCCCATCTTCCTCTGATGAAGGCTTATTTTAAATGCCATCTTAATTTAAAAATATTACTGTTAAATTGTTGCAACAATCTTTTTTCCCATGCTCAAACCTGCATATAGCTTCAGAAGCTCAGGAGATCTGCTGTACCTGTCACAATTGTAATAGGTTGCACAAGATCCTTAATGTACAATGATTCTTCTTTCTCTTCTCTTTCTCTCTCCACAAAGGTATGAATTCTACTTAAACAGCTGAAAGGAGAAAAAACAAGGATTTATGTCCAGCTTAAAATTCTGGTTTTTTAAACTAATGTTTTTTATAGTCCTTACTTTGATTTGTGCTTATACTGTCTCCTGCTGAACAAAAGTTACTGCCTATTCCATATTTTATTTCCTTTCCCCCCAGCACATAAGGTTTGTATACACTTAAGAATTAAATGTGATTATATTACCAAAAAGATTCCCCCCTCCTTCTTTTTCTTCCCCCAGGTTTATAGACTGAGCATGGTGTCATATGGTGTGGGATCCCTGTTTGGTCACTTGGGGTCATCTGCCCTGGCTGTGTCCCCTCCCAGCTCCTCATGCAGCCCCAGCCTGTTCACCGGTGGGGTGGGTAAGAAGGACAAAAGACCTTGGCACTGTGCAAGAACTGCTCAGCAATAATGAAATATCCCTGCATTATTGACTCTGTTTTCAGCACAAATCCAAAACACAGGCCCACATTGGTCATTACAAAGAAAACTAACTATTCCCCAGCCAAAACCACGATGAAAGTATTATCTGCACAAAACAAATCCACATAAACGTATTTTGTCAGATTAAAAAATCCCAGATTCTACTCCAATGACAGTCAAATTGTGAAGAAAATGATAAGAAATACTAAAAACTAAACTAAAGCTGTTTCCATATTCTTGAAAGCGAAGCCAAATCCTAGAAACCGTAGAAATGGAAGATAAGTTCTGAAAGCAGCAGTCCTTCCAAAAAAATATGTCCAGAATTCCCTTATGGAACAGGAGACAAATGTGTATTTTAATGGCCTCACAAATATTTAATGGTTGAGAAATTCTTTTATAAAAAAAGAAAGGAATCTATAGGTAATAGTAATAGTAATAGTAATAGTAATAGTAATAGTAATAGTAATAGTAATAGTAATAGTAATAGTAATAGTAGTCTATTCTGCATTACACTGCTGCCTATAATTTCTAGTGCAAAGTGAATATTCCCTTCCAATAGACAAGCTCCACCTTCATATACTCTTCTAAATGATTAAATGGCCAAAAAAAAAAATCCCAGTTAAATGTTATCTACTATCACAAACTTTTCAGTTTAATATAGACGTCTAAAATGGTTATTTAGAGTGCAGTTGTATAAAGAGGAAAACAAGACTATTCAGTGACTTTGATGTTCTTTTATCATTATAGTACATCTGACCTTTAATACGTTTGTGTAATTTGAAGTGAAGAAGAGTGGAATCAAAAGGCAAAATCTCTCTAACAGAGTATCCTAAAATTTTGTTGATTTAATACACATAAACATATTTTAGCAGATCCAGTTCTTCAGCTGGAAGTCTGACACCTGAATCAAATTCACCATGAATTCAAGTAATATTTTACTGGCCAGGATACAGCTGGCAGTCTAACTGTCTCTCCTTTATAAAGTATGGAAATTTTGTGTGAAGAGTCGTGCAGGCAAATGAAGAGTACCAGTGAGTACACACCCCACAGTTTTCAGTGTTTGCTCCCATAACATTCCAAGGCAGCTGGAAAATGCACGTCGGGATAATTTGCTGTTTCTCTGTGCACAGCAACAAGGCCTTCTTTGATTTCTGCCACTTTACAGAGCTAAGAAGTGGCTCTAGCAGCCTGCCACTCACTAACAATCAGCTGAATAGAAGTGCTCTGACATGATGCTCAGCTGGGACAACCATTCACAGCAGCACACTCAACTTCAGCTAAGCCTGGTACCTTAAAGTACTTATTTAGCTACTTTTCATAAAGATCAGAAGATAAAAAGTCTTTTATTTCCTGCCAAGAGGCATCAGGATCAGAGTTGCTGGATCTAGTGATGAAGGGTGGAAGCAGGTTAGGTTCAAGAATTTTGCCTTCCCTGTGTGCTTTGTCTTATCAAGACATCCACAGGTTTGCCATGTTTTGGCTCACTAACTTCACTAGGAGCCCTTAGACAAACGTTTTCAACTCTGTTTTAATCTCCTTAGCATGAGGTAGATCTTGACTTGAATCTTTTTCCACTTCTATCTTTTGTTGTTCTGGTAAGAATCTTGTGTCTTAAGGAAGTCCGCACTAAATAATTAAAAAAAAAGAAAAGAAAAAAAGAAAAAAAAAAAAAAAAGACCAAAAAATTTCCAATTAATCATGATATTGTGGCATTAAAGACAGATAATAATGTCTTTTTATTTTTTAATGGTAAAGTAGATAAAAAGTCAGGTGATATACAGTACCCTCTATTATAAATGCCTCATAATCATAATATGTCAGGTGTTTATTAAGATCACAACTCTAAACTTTTCTCAGGTTGGTACATATATCAAATGCAAATTAAAAACACTGAAATAATTTTGATATTTTGGCATATTATCACCCAGTATGCTTGGATTTACTGAAAAAACTGATATATTACATTTTTTTAACAGATAGTTGTGTTGATTATATTAAAGGCTGCAGTTAAAAAATCTCACTCTTCCATTCTCCATATTTTGAAAGGTACTTTTTCTGCAGATTCAACAATAGCAGCCTGTATCAAATGAATATTGTTTATATGCTTTATGTGAGAGTTCAAGCACTGCTTTAAATGCATAGAGTTCTCCACAAAAACAAGATTAGCAGTTTCAGCACTGCAATGTAACAGTATTATGAAATTATTATAGAAATCAATAACACTTTCATTTCCAGAACTAATCTGATGGTAAGATCTTGTTTATAAAGATATTAAACAAATGCATTATTCACATTTTATAATGATTTTCAAGAAAGTGGACATTTTTTTAATTATCGCTTGGAAGTGGTAAAATAAATGAGTGTAATTTTTATTAACAGGGGTTTATTTACATAAAACAAATGCTCATTGAATTATTGAGTACGATAATATCTACATGCCTAGTCCTGTTTGTCATATTTTGTGCCTTTTGGTGACATCAGAATTATAACAACCTGATTTATGCACTAAATTTAATGCATAATATGACAACATACCGATAGGTATGCCTTATAATGCATAATTTAAACATGATTGCTATATATTTCACCCATATTTTCTTGGCTTTACCAAGATTCTCATGCATCTAGAAACCTCGATTGTAATGCAGGTTGCCAGATATGAATGTCGGTTTGAATTAATGAACATTTTTATAAAAATACTCTGAGTATGAATGTTTTAAAAACCTTGTCATAACATTCACCAAACTTACACATGACAGCTAGCATGTGTTACTGCATTTTCATCTTAAATATTTGATGACTGCCTCTTTAAATCCAAGATTCATAACCCAAAGGGTTTCATTTTCTTACAGCATATGTAATGCAAGAGACATTTATTAGTATAGTTCTCATTTTATGCATCAACAAAATATTTTTCAGAGAACCATTAGATGAACTCCCTGCTTTTCAGACTTTTTTCCTGAGCATTTTAATTATAATTGTATATTTTCTTTGACAATATTTGTACACAGACCATTTGCAATCCTCCCTGCTTCCCTATCTCCAGCCCCATCAGAACTGAAAGAAGAATTCTGCAATATACAATATTGCAGAGTCAGAAAATATGAAAGGCATCAACTAGCATCTCATATAGACTAGATTAAATATCTGAAAACCTTTGCTAAGCTTTTTTTAACCTCTGAACATACCCAAAGAAATATTACTGCATACAATTACAATTCATAAAAATTTGCTAAGCACAGATCTTCATCTAATGCCATTAAACTGCTATTGCCAAAGCATAAAATGAATATTTCTTTATTCCTTATTGTCCACATGTAATGCATTCAGCAATGAGAAAATATCAAATATCAGAATGTTTGTAATTATTTAAGAAGCTGATCAACAAACCCCCGTTGGTGCAATATATTACTATGTTAGCACTGAAGGTTGTCCACTGACAGGTCACTCTCACTTGACCTTGTACACACAGAAAGGTAGTTCACCATGGTAACCTTGGTCCTGTGGCTTTCCATACAGTAAATCATTTCAGCCCTCTTCATGTAATTCTTTTATTGGCTGTGCAATTGAAATGTCATGCTTCACGAACAGAGACGCTGGTAATTTCTTATGGGTGATTAAACTACCTCTGTAATCTATGAGCATGGATGGAACTGTATGCAACAGACTTAAGCATACACTCCATTTCTGTTAAATTCTTCATATTTTTCAGTTGCTTACAAGGAAGTTTGCTCTAAGAATAAAAAGCAATTCTTTTTTATAAATGCATTCTAAACAAGCACCAAACAACATCCCTTTTACGTTATCTTCAAGACCAAAAGAAAAACAGCAGCCTAGAGAAAAAATATTTAACATCATTTTAAAAATTATACCTTATTTTTAATGGTACCGACAAATTTCAAAAGTCAAGCTTGTTTATAAAGGCCAAATTAAGCCCAAAGCAGGAGCTGACATTCTTAGCTTAATTATATTAATATAGAAAGGTGAGATACTGTACAAAATAATCAGGAAAAAAAAAAAAAGGAGGTGGCCAGACTACTTCAGCTAATATTTCGTTTTAGTATTTACATTCTTTGCAATCTTGACACAGAACTGAACAAAAAAGCCTGATGCTTTCTTTGGAGAGCTACTCAAACTAGAACCTAACAGCAGAAAACATATAGGGTTTAAAAATTATTTTTAAATTATCTTTTCAAAAGATACACTCAGAGAAACTACATATCATCTAAGTTTTCTTTTATAAAATGGCACATTTTTTCTATGACTACAATACAACACACTCGCTGCAGCTCTATTTGCATGAAGTTCATACTAGGGGTTTTTTTGTCTTCTGCATCTGTCAGGTGAGTCAGAACAACAGACACACAAAATTATGTGTGCATGCAATACATAAGTGGATGCATCTTTCAAAAATAGGGCCAAAAATGCTTCAATACCACCATTTATACATCCTTTTTAAAAAAGCTCTATAAACCAATGAAACAAACCACAAAAATAAAAGAAAAAAAAAAAAATACCATGCCTTTTATAGAGCAAAAATAATCTTAGTGTTTTCATAACTTTATTTTAACAAAAAATTAAGATAATCCTGACTTCTTAGTTTCTCTTAGTTACCCATTCCTGCACACAGGAAAAAAAATGTAATCAGTGATTCATATAAAATTAAAGTAAATAACTGACAACAGAAAATGCATTGACAAATTGAGAAATCATTTGACTGTTGACTGCAGAATAAATCTAATAATTTAACAACATTTAATCATTGGATAAAAAGGGATGTGGAATAAACTTATCAAGGAAAGAGGGAAAGGATCTAAGATGCTAGAAAATTCTTCTTTAGTTCTTTTAATAAGACCACAGAAACCAGTTTATTATGACCTTAAGAATGCCTATCTGCTACCAGGGATCTCGTTTTAAAGGTATAAAAAGTCTCATATAATAGATTGATATCCCATTCATCTGGATTAATGTCCTAGTGGTGAGAATGGCAGCTGCTAGTCAGAAACCTGAAAACAGTTTCAGTTAGAATTGTGAATCTTCTATCTTCACTACTTTTTACACAATATTTAATGTCTTACTTAGGACAAAGTTGATCAGTTCAGAGACACAGTTGAACATGGACTTAAGGAAATGGTTTCATCTAAGCAGTGGGAAATCTAAAAAAATGTAAAAGTGCATTTAAAAAATATACAAAATGCTTCTAATGCCTCTGCCTTCAATTACCAGTGGTAGAAAAATCATTTCCTTTCTCAAATATAATGAAGGAATAAATCTGGTCTTCCATTCTTATTATACAGTGTTGGTATAGCACACAATATCTGAGCAATGGCGCAAGTCTCATTTAATTTAATATAAAAAAAAATTCAGATAAACTTATTTTTGAGATGAGGAGAGAGCAAACACCTTCTCAAATGAACACAGGAAAAAGGCTACTTCCTGTTTTAGTCAGGAAAAAAAAAAAAAAAAAAAAGAATGGATTTCATTCAGAGTAATTTTATCTTATTTCTCTTCTGCACTGTTGTGGAACATTGTTTGAATTTCCTGAGAAAAGTTCCAGTATTAACTACAAATCTTGAGCATGAAATTTCAAGCTACATCAAGATTGGCCCAATGAGAAATCTCAAAGAGGGTGTCTGCAATCTCGTTCTTCTGTTGGTCACTGTCTGTACTTTTTTTGACTATCCAGTAAGTCAAGCTATATTTTTTCACATCTCTTAAATAGAAAAAGGATATCCATTATGCCAAGTTTCTCTAGGAACCTTTTGTGAAAAGCTGCATTTTCTCATTGATCTCACAGATTTCCCACAGAATTTAAAAACAACTGTTAAAACAGTGATAATATAGCAATAAATGTGAAATGCCATTATGTTATTTAAAGAGGAAAAAAAGGAAAAAGTTTCTTTTTGGCCATAATTATCCAAGTGAAAAACTAAAGGAAAGACTTCACAACTAGTATGGTCTTAAAAGAGAAGGGGAAAGGTGTGTCAACTTTCCTGGTGGGAAATAAATAAAATATTTTAAATATGAAATGTTTGGAATAATAAAAAAAAAAAAAAAAAAAAAAAAAAACAGATTCTATGGTGAGAAGTATAGATATCAGGGCTATATATATGCTTGCTAGATTAAATAATTCTTTGTTTTAATAAAAAGAAAAAATCTAAATTCTCAGCTATGGTTGAAGAAACGGGCCAAATTTAAATTTTTTCTCATTTTTACGAGTCACTCTATGCTTCATCTAAGCTCTACTGACCATACAACTTGGATCCTGGACTGGCAATGAACTGAACCTGAGTTAACACTAAGCAGGACTCTCCTGTCCATTTTAGTGGTGCATTAACTGACAAATCTAATCTATTTTCCTGTAAGCAACCCCTTCACCACCCCACAGTGTGGCAGACTCCAGATATCCATGTAAACTGTTATCCAACACTTTGACTTAGAGCCAGGTGCAAACTGCCATCACAAATTGCATTTCCCTTCTTAAGAGAATTATTATTTCTTTCACATCATGGCAAGGAAACATAAACAGGCAGGGAATTTTCAGGATTGTACTTTTAGGGCCCACTTCTCTAAGGTTATAGTCTCTTGATCTTTAACAAAATGCCTGGTTTTCCCCTGTGGAAAATGCTGTCTAATGTCAGGTAGTTTGAACTGACTTTCCAGGGAAGCATGATTTCTGTACAAATGTGGCAGGGTGGACCAATTAACTTGGAAACAGTAGGGATCTAACTACAAGAAGTTGTTAGTTAACCTCCAAGCTCCAAGGACAGCTGGGCAATTGTACCCAGCACTGCTCACAACAGAGGACATGTCCAGGAGGACTCACACTTTTTTCCACCCTTTACCTGCCACTCTCTCTTAAGTAGTTAGTACTCATAAAATAGTTTAAAACCAGCTTATAGTGATGCAGTCAGCTTAAAAGACAACTACAGAATTAATTTTTTTTTTTTGTATTTGCACACTGCATGGGTTCAACTGAAACAAATTTAAATTTTGGCATAATTTTTCTCCTAAGTAGCATCATCACGCACCAATTATGATAATAAATTTTGGTGTCCATGTAAGAACAAAAGATTTAGAAATTTTATTTGCCAACATAGTGTTTTCCAGGTTCATTACTAGCTCTTCTTGTTTCTTTGTCTATTTATTTTGGTTCTTCCTTTTCAGCTCAAGATTTTTCCTTTTCCAGTAAACCCTCTGTGTAGTTGTCTGTTTCCACTTTGAGGATTTAGGGGACAGCTAAAGGAAATAGCCATGTTTCAGTGAAATGATCCATTTTTCTTGGACTACCCTCCTGTACTTAAAACTCAACACATAATTTAATCTTCCTTCAAGCAATTATATCAATTGACTCCTTCATATTTTTCCGGAATTCCTTTTACCAACTGTTCTGAGGTAATCCACTGTTTATTTGTACATGAATATGTTGGCACCTGAGAAATAGAATACAAAGCATGTAACTGAGAAAACATTTACAAAAAGGTTAAAATGACATATATGCTAATACTGTGCCATGTATGTATAAAAAGAAGTGAACATTTTTGGAGGAAGAAGCAATATTATTTTACTTAATGCTGCAAGGCACTTGAAAGCTACAAAAATAGACAGAGAAATTCTGAGCATGAAATCGCATTTATTTATTTCCACTGAGACTTCTTATCCTCATGTATGATACCTGAAATTCAAAGCTTCTGGTATTTCTCCACTTCAGACTACTTAACTTTAGTTAAGATATGAGGTTATATATTAAAAGGAAATGCTTCATTTCTCTTTAAAAAACACATTCAGTTCATATTTATATTACTTCTCTTTTTCTGCAGTTTCTCCTAGACACACCAATTTGTGAGGCACTTCTTAGGTAGAGATTCTGTCATAAGGATTTGAGTTTCCTGGGAAAAAAATGAGAGATTCATTGACTTTGAATTTATCCTACCTCAGAAAACATAAGTAGTGTTATAGTTAGTAGAGTTCCAGAAATCACAATAGCTGAGGTCTCAGTCAACTCAGTCTTCAGTTTGAGAAATATCTATTATGGACTGCAAGTGTCAATGATCCAGGGTGCTCTCATTGTGAATTGAAGGGTTAAAGAATGCAACATTTGGGCTGCAGGCTGTCAGATCCTCAAAGGATGTCCTCCTGCAACTACTTGTTTTATAGAACACTTGATAATTGGAGAATTAGTTGGCACTGCCAACTAATATAAAGGTCTGAGTGGAAAAGTTAGCCCTGTGAGACTGGATGGTATGGTAATGAGCTGGCACCCTGGAGCTCTCCTGTTAGAGATGCTGCTAGGACCTATGGGAACCTTGCTCTGCAAGGGTTTATTGAGAATTGGCACCTCTTCTTCATAGCCAGAGCTGTGAAAGATGATTGCAGAGAACCAATCATGCCTGCTAGTCCAGCCATTGTATACACCTGATGCTTCTGGAAAAGAAGTTGAACAGGTGTCTAGTAATAGACTCAGAACTCAAAGGGCCTTCAGGTGTCATATCTTATGGAGACCTCCTGCTGTTTGAGACCATGACTAACATAAAAGTATTTGCCTTCTCAATATGTTTTCTTTGTTGTAAAAGAGAGATTCCTGCAGTGCTCATAAGGACAGGAGAATGGTAAAGATAACAGACATGCAAGGTATTTGACTTTTTCTATCAGTTTTATATAGCAGTGAATATGTGTTTCCCAATGTCTTTTCTTTCTGCTCTTGAATGTAAGGCATGCAGCTTTGAAAATGGGGAAAATGCAAATTAATTTGGGATTATTTCATCTACTTACAGAACATGCTACCAATTCTTAGTAAAGATAAGGATATATGCATATCATTAGCAACTTTTTTGGCTTTGGCAGAAATATATCATTACCTGTTTTCCATGATATAGAATAACTTTCCAGTTTTCAAATGTCAAGATCAAAACAAAGAAATTCAACTGCAGGCTATTTGACTTTTATTTTCACTTCCTTCCCATCACTAATAAAAATAATAATTGAGTTTTTTCAAAGAACAGGAAAATAACTACAGCAAAAAACTAAGACACAATATCCTTAGAAAGATTCTGTCTTTCATTAATTACCCTTATATAAAAAGCACACTGTAAATGTATAAGGTGAAGTTAGCTATGCCATATGTAAAATAACACAAAAATAGTGGGAAGTTGTTGAAATTGGCATTTCCTGAAATAAAATCTTCCAAAAATGTTAAATAACACTAGTTACTCCTTTTCTTGATCTACCTAAAATGAATATTAAGTCCTGTCTAGCGAGTGTCAGGCTCTCAAGTGAAGTAGGACTACCACATATCCTTATCAAAAATCAATGTTGATTCAGATCCTGATTCTTTGATCTAAACACTTCTTGAGATTAATTTCAATTGCAAAGGCAAAAAGGCTTATCTGCAATTTAAGCCAAATTTTATCATTTAATCATTTGCATATTCAGTTTTATTTGTTATTAACTCTGAGCATGGTTTATATAATTTGTTCCTCTTTCAGCTTGGCCTTGGAGAGAAAAGCAGAAGTGTAAAAAAAGGCTTATAAATAAAAAACAAAAACAACACAGGACCATAAAATTTGCCAAATTACATGCTATCAAATGCCTTATCTATATAAAAAATACCTAACACCTTTTAATCTTCACTATCATTATTCTTCTTTACAAGTATAGTAACAGATGTAAGAAGCATGTATTAAATACTTTGACCACTTCTACTCTATGCATCAAGAAGTATTTAAATTTAATGTGTCACTTTGAATGACAGCATGCTTCTCCTTAGTACTCAGTTACTTCCTCTGAAATTAAACAATTAATAAGCCAGAAGCTATATGAGCTATAAATTATTCATCCAAATGAACATTAATCAATTATAAAGGGCTATAGGAATAAAAAAAGAAAAAAAAAAGACAGCTATATCCTTTTAATACTAAATGTAGTCTAGCCAAAATCTCTTTAAACAGATGTAAATTGTGTTATAGCAATGCAAGGAATACTATATTATGCCTATTTATGTTAAAATATATATGTGAAACAGAATAACAAATCCATGAGCAGTTACCAATAATCAAGCAAGAAAAATATTACAATTTGGTGTCCTGTGTGAATAGAATAGGGAAGTGAAATTACCCTAAATTATTAGTTTTATAAATATTTAAGAATCTTATCTTTTATATGCATGCAGACATTAAAATACAGTCTTAAACTTCCCAAGTTCTTTAGAAAATATTCATTGTCCAAATAAACACATCAAATTATTTTTTGACACTTAGAAAAAAGCAAAAACAATGGGCAGAGTCCAATTTTGGCTTAGCTATGACACGCAAGGAGATATGTGAGAAGCCCAGGACTGTTCTTATTTCTTGATTTGAGTTAGATTTAATCCAGATGTGGACAATTTTTGCCAGAAGGAGACCAGAACTCTTCATTTAGAGAAGTTCTTTGTGAATAATGTGTGCAGTCATTTATATGAACTTTGGAAAAAATGCATATCAATTTATTTTCTGGAACTGAAGAACCAGAGTGATACCACAACAGAGCAGATGCCACAATAAGGCCAAAAAAGGAAGGAACAGATATCCCTCTATCTAACACTGAAAGAATACCTATAAACTTATTATGGATCCAGATGAGCCATCATTCTTTAATTTTCTCTTTCATTCTCCATACTCTATTTGTTCTATTTATGTAAATTTTAAGCTCTCACATATAAAACTGTCACCTACTTAATACTGGTACAATGCAAAACCTTCAGTCTTTTGGAACTCAAATAAGGTAAGTAAAGCATTACTTGTAGTTCTCCAACAAAAAAAGAAAGAATTTTTAATAGGATCAAATCTTATCCTGTGACTATATAACTGTGTTCCATGTTAAAAAATTTTCACTCAAATACAGACTCTAAATCTCTGCATAGAGGGGCACTACTTTAAATATCACTCCAGCATTGACCTCTGCCAAAGGCAACAGTTTATTTCATCATTTTTCACAATGTTCTGAGACACTCCAAAGGAAACTCCTGCTTTTATTTGTAAACTTAGCTTTTTCTTATTTTCAAACACCCTACACCAGATTACCCAGTTCTAGTCAGCATAAAAAACAGGAAAAAATGCCATTGTAAATTCATGTTTGTCTTATGATGGAATTGCTGCAGTAGAGCTGCAATCTCTAAAAGATAGGCAGTCCAACTACTGACAATTTGTTTCATTAATCATTCTTATTCAGGTCTACATTATCCCATTTTACCTGTGATATTTTATGGATTAATTTAACTAATCTCAGCTGCTTGAACTCAAGATTATGAGAAAACCCCTGGAAATTCTCAAGTGAAGACTAAATCTCATTCTGGAGGCATTTGGAGCAAACTCTAAATTTCCAGGAATTTTTTTAGCTGATGTAGGGATTGCTATACAGGTAATAGGAGGGAAATGGCATCTGTAAACATTTAGCAAAAGAAATTCAGCTCCTCTGTATAGCAGAGGCATGGACATACTGGACAGTTGCCAGCAAATAGGAGGGAAGAAGAGACTGGAGCACTGATCCTGTGAGTAAAGGTTGAGGGCACTGCCTCCCTGGAAACTACCCAGTCCTTGATGTTATCAGTGAGAAGGCTCAGGAGGATCCTAACAATATGTATAAATATTTGATAGAAGGGAAGAGAGAATTAAGAAAATGGAGCTAGCCTCTTAGTCAAGCTCATTGACAGGGCAGCTCAAATGCTCTGTAATTCTACGGTATTACAATTTCAAAAACCTTTCAGTTTAGCAACAGGATTTAAATTCCATCTAGTCTCATGTTCCTTGCAGTATGAACACTTACTAGGAATATTAACAAAAATATATAGTTGGCATCAAGATAATAATAAATATTCTTGCAACTTGTGGATAATAAAGTCCTAATTTCTCTTGTGTGGGAAATATTATTCAAAATTAATAATTTTCTAACTATAGCATAATAACATTATTGACATTGAATAACAAAAATCATGTTCAGATCAACTAAATATACTGAAGAGAAGTAGCCAAAATCAATATAACTCTGTTTCAGTAAGCTTCAGCCAAATCAAATTTTTACTGTTTCTTGAGGCCTAGAATCACAGAATTATAGCATATGCTGAATTGGAAGGAACCCATCAGAATCATTGACTCCAACTCCTGGCTCTGTGCAGAACAGCCCAAGACTCACACCATGTTATTGTTTCAACGTGCTTCTATTCTTCTTTGATTTCTCAAAAAAAATCTGAAAAAATTCTAGAAGGCAATTAAAGATGAATATGCAAACACTCACATTCCTCAAACTGTACCAAACTCACCCACAAGGTAAAGGGTTTTTCCATACTGCAGTATTGTTGATGTGTCAGAGTGAAGTGCTTTACTCATGCATGGTGAAAAATATGAGATAGAAAAATTATCAATAATAGTATTTGTGGTGCAATAGTAATAATACCTCATCATGCCCAGCAGCACCTTAGAGGCATTTTTTATACCCACCACTAATCAACATAGAAAAAAATTCTCAAAGCAAGAAGGCCTTGTCAATCAAGACAAGTATAAAGACAACTTCACAGCACCACAGAATCACAAAATCAAAGAATCACAGAATCACAGACTGTGCTGAGTTGGAAGGCACCCACAAGGATATCAAGCCCAACTCCTGGCCATGCACAGAACATGCCCAAGAGTCACACCTTGTGCCTGAGAGTATTGTCCAAACATTTCTTGAACCCTGCCAGGCTGCTGCTGTGACCACTTCCCTGGGAGCCTCTTCCAGTGCCCAGCCAATCATTCCCTGGGGGAAGAATTTTTTCTAATATCCTGCCTAAGCCCTCTCTGGCACAGCTTCAGACCATTCCTACATCTCCTATCCCTGTCACCACAGAAAGAGATCAGTGTCTGTCCCTCCTTTTCTCCTCACAGAAAAGTTGTACATTGTGATGAGGTCTCCTCTCAGTCTCCTCCAGGTTGAACAGAGCAAGTGACCTCTGCTAGTTCTCATTTGACTTCCCCTCAAGGCCCTTCACCATCCTTGTGGCCCTCCTTTGGATGCTGTCTGATGGTTTAATGTCTTATATTGTGGTGCCCAGAACTGCCCCCAGCACTTGAGACAAGGCTGCCCCAGCTCAGAGCAGAGCAGGACAATCCTCACTCTTGCCCAGCTGGCCATGCTGTCCCAATGCCCCCCAGGACAGGGCTGGCCCTCCTGGCTGCTGGCTCAGATTCCACCAAACAGGACTCCCAGGTGCCTCTCCATGGCTCTGCTCTCCAGCATCTCATTCCCCAGTCTGTACACACATCCAGGGTTGCACCATCCCAGGTGCAGAATCCTGCACTTTCCCTTGCTGATGTTCATGTGGTTGGTGATTCCCCAGCCCTCTGATATGTCAAGGTCTCTCTGCAGGGCCGCCCTGCCTGCAAAGCAGTCAACAGCTCCTCCCAGTTTAGTATCATCTGTGAACTTGATCAGCACCTACTCCAGTTCAGTGTCCAAATCATTTATAAAGTCTTGGAAGAGCACAGGGCTGAGCATGGAGCCCTGTGGAACCCCACTAGTGACAGGTCTCCAGTCCAATGTCACCCCATCTGCTGTAACCCTTTGTGCCTGAGCCACTTGTTCACCCACCCCATGCTGTGTTATCCAGCTGTGGATTGGATATTTTGTAAACTTGTTCACTTTTTACACAGTCCAAAAGCTTCCAAAGAAAATCAGCATCTAGAAATAAGCACAAAAATATCCAGAAATAAGGATACTATGAAATATACTTTCTAAAAGGCAGTATGTAAGGGAAAGAAAATGTCAAAAGACAGAAAAGATAAGGATAGGTAATGAAAACTATACTAAACAATGCTTTCATGATTTGCATTTCTTCTGCCTGTTTCTTGCCCACCAGAATTCCTTACACATAAATGAACTCTATATGAATAGGAATGTATATGAATATACACTGCAAAATAGGGTGGAAGAAATTTCCAGTGGAAGCCATGTAGAAAAAAAATATTCAGCTAGTAATATCTAAATACTGGCTACCCAGGTTTCACAGTCCTCTTGATGTAAGATTCCTTGGAAAATATAATTCTTTCCAATTTTCAGACAGACTTAAAACATTCTGTAAAAACTCCCCAAAAATCTATAAGTTTGTAAGATCTCACATATTTTCCATAACTGTGAAGTGATAACACATGCACACACATAAAAATATAGATATTTAAAGAACTGTTTTTATATGGTTCCTGTCAAAAAAGTGACTTACATTCTGGCATGGATTTTCTTTATGTGAGAAAACAGCATATGATAGAAGTCTAATTAAAGGAAAAAAGGCATTAACCATTAAATTCTGTGCTGTGAAAAGCAGAAGAACCTACCCAAAAGAAAAAGAATTAGTCCAACCAGAGCCTGTTTAAATGGAGGATATGGATTCTCTGTTAACCTAAAACTGCAGTATATGATATTACAGGACTGAGAAACAGAAGTAATTGTAATGTAACATTGTTGACTAGAAATATTTGCTTTGTAGGGAAAGTGATAACAAAAAATTTGTATGATTATGAGATTTGGATACAGGATATGTATAATGGAAAGCCTGCAGGGAGGAATAAGGAGGAGTCAAATACAAACAGTACAAATCAAGAATAACCTAACTGTAAAAGAGTCTTCTTTGGTAAATCCTGAAATAGCAACATTAACCTTAATCTTAATCATATTTTGTTCATTTAACTTTTCAGTCTTGTAAAGTCTTGGTGAATTTTCTACTTTGTTTTACAGCAGGAGGTCTGGAAGACATCAGATTGGATATATACTGAGAGTACAGATGGCAAAGAACTGAAGCTCAGCTGCTGCAGTTAAAAAAGAAGACAAGAAAACAAGTGGACAGGCCTCATAATGCCATTGATTAAAATAGTTTTACAACATGGTGAGTGGATTTTTAATGCTTTTCTTCTATAAAGAATTCTTTGAAGGGCAGAGAAGGCAGGAATAGAGGATTTTCACTTACAACAATAATTAAATTAAACCTAATCAAACCATTTTATTATTTTCTGCTGAAGGCCAATATATTTAGCATCTTCTTCCATGCATAATAAATTACATTAGCTCTAGGCATTTTCAGAATGTTGATTTGCTAAAGATGTTCATATATATTCAGTGACATTCTTTGTAATATCCAGGTAAATATAACCAGAGGAGTCTCTTTGGTTTTGACAGAAATAAACCATTAAGTTCATTTTGTTTATTTAAAATGTAAAAATTATAAATCTACCTAGTGAGATATCTTTTACCCATGAGACTTTGACAAGGGCATTCCCATTTGTAGCAGTCACATTATTCCTTGCTGCAATTGCAACATCAGAGGCTCAACACCAGCCTTCATGTTTTCTATGACTTCTTCATGAATCATAATCCCCTCAAAAAAAAAAGAAAACAAAACAAAACAACCAACCAAAACAATAAAACCAATCAACCAAAGAACCAATTAGAAGTTTGGCAGTAAGGTTTCACTTGTAAAGTTAAAAAAAAAATACTGAGCAATGACCACAGGTTTAGAATGTTACCATATTGTATGCACTTCAATTATGCAGTGAACTATTGGAAGATTATATCTAATTGCACAGATTGCAATTGGATAGTAGTTAAGTACCTTGCATAAAACATATATTTGTATTATTCATAAAAATAAATATTACTAGATTATTATAATTATATGTTGGAAATATTTTGGATATAAAACAAAGTAGATGAAGTACAAATGATTCTCCTGACTACATGAAAAGCCAAGTATAAAATACTCAAAGTACAATGTTCTTCCTGGAAGAAAGCATTACATTCATATAAACAATTCCCAAATAATCTAAAAAAATTTAAACCACAAGTTTCACCCAGCACATTAGAAACCTCTTTTACTTTTACAGCAAATCACACAAATAACTGAATCTCCTCCTCAGTTTGTTCTAATTCCCTCTCTTGTGTCCAAGCCTTGAAAATCTCATGTACTGTTTCTGAGATTAACCAAAACAAAATTTACCATCTTTTTACTGTGCAATTCAGACCTGCTATATGTCCAAGTAACTTAGATTCCAAAATTACCTTAGAGACACTGAAGAATCTTATTTCTGGCCTTCCTTCAGGAGTTTTTATATCACTAGCAACCTTTTCAGTATTTTTAACAATTAAGCTGGTTGATTTCAAAATTATCAGAGATGGGTTGCATTCTAATGTATGAAATGTGACCTGTAGCAATGTTTTGTAGAGTATTAGTCATGTCTATGGAACAGTATGAAAGAAGAGAATAAAAACTGATATTATATACATTTGGAAGAGTAAGCCACTAAAAACTTAGAGTGAAAAAACTTGAAATTAAACTGAGGTACATTTTTGCTGAAGGCAAATTTTCCTGTACCATTGCATAAATATATATGATGAAAAAATGCATTCTATTTGATGTTTTGAGATTTTTCCGCCTTCATCCTGGATTGTAACTCAGCCTAAATTGAGTATATTACAAGTTTTGGATTTAGAATCTATATAATACCATATCTGGAATGGTATTCTGAAACCAACCCACAGCCCAAGCATGCTTAATGGGGGTCTAAATGGGAAAGTAAAAAGATTAGCTAAATCAGTATGTAGCAACATGATCATAATAGAGATTTCTCATCAAATTCCCATTTATGTTATATTAACATCTGAAAAAGCTATTTAAACATTAAAATTAATAAATCATAAAACAATAGAAATACTTCATACAAAATAGTTTTATTTGAATCACAACTACTCACAATAGCTATGAATATCCCCATTCAAATTGCTACCATGAATACTGTATAAAATGAGAATAAACTAAAAGTAAAATTAGAATACTCCTTTATAAATTACTATATGTCAAGCTAACAAATGGTAGACTTGTCATATTGAACAACTAAATGTCTAAATGATCATTCAGCACTCATAGTGTAGGGAAAAAACACTAGCTTTGTTGGCTATAAAGCAGTTGCTCGATTTTTCATACTGTCATTCTGCTCTATTAGCAAAGCCTAACACAATTAGGTATGAATATGCAGTAATAACATGCAAATTGTTCCCTCTCAATTGCCCCAAGGCAGCAGTCTCAGCCTTTCAAAGCTTGATTTCTTCTACATCATTACAGGCTTGGCATAATTCATCAGAATAAAAAAATACCTCAGCCTTATTGCATGTGGCCAGCTAGTAAAATCATCAGTAGTTGTTAACCATCCTCCCTCAATAGGTTTGTTAGCAACGCTGTCCCCAGCTCCCTGCCACTCCTGCACTTGTACATGCTTCCCTTGGGTGATGTTAGACACTACATTTGAGCCTGCCAGAACAATTAACCCTACTGTTAATTAGAATGAAATGTCAGGCGCACAGATGGTACAAGCTGGCACCCTGCCATCCCGCCAACTGCTGCTGAAAGCAGCTACCCACTGCTGACAGCTGTTCAGCTATGTCCCAAACCAGCAGATGTCAAAACTTTCCAGCTGAGGAAAGCTAAAAAAAAAGCAATGATGGGTGTTTCTAGTCCCAGCAGTAATGATCACTGTTTTACTGTTATTGTATCTATTACCTGTTGTCATATTGTACCCATCAAGTGGAGGCATCAAGCAGCAAGATGCAAATTAAAAATGATGCCAGAAGTGAATAAATGAAAAACTGCTTTCCAAGCTAATTCTGCAAACTGCAAAAAGAATGCGAGAAAAATATCTCTATATGATTTATTTAGAATCTATATTTTGTCAATTCAGGCTTTATTTTAAACAAAGTTATATGATGATACATTGTGTTAAAAGAGTTACTCTGGATATTTGTACTCTGCAGTGTGAAAGTCTATCTTGTAGAAAATTTCAAAATCTTAGTAGCATGAGCAATTTTCATACTTTATTTTTCTTATGCCGATTTTATTGATTTTTTTAACATTATGAGACATCAAGAAACAAAAATAGTGCTAGAAATCAGAAGGTGGCCTAATCCTTTCACTCTCTAGGCACCCAATACTTTCCATAACCAGCTTAAGCTGATATGTGTAAAGGAAGGATTCCATAAGATTTCCTGGTGTGTATCAGGATCCTTACTTTGGTAACTATGCTTTGTTTGTTTAAATTCCTCTTTGATTTTAGAAAATATGCTTTGGCTTTTGGATTTTTTTATATTTGAAAATTTCTATGGGAAGGCCGATACACTTCTGTACTATGAAAAATTCACTATTATGTTCTTCATAACTGCATAAAGACAGAATGGTTTCTTTAGTATTCTATTTAGATTCTATTATGTAAGTTTTGTCAATCAAAATACAAATCCAGTGCTTTACAAGAAATATTAGAGTATTTTTTTCCTATGTACTGTCTTAATCGAATTAACTGTTCAGCAAGAAGATAAGATTATGTTCTTATTTAACAAAGACTATCATGGGGGCCTGAATACAAAAGAAAAGTATCACATACTTTTAGAAACACATTGAGAATATATTTGATTTACAATCTATTAAGAAGATTATTGTAATATCTGTGACAATGACTCTGTTAGAAAGTTTACATATTAGAAAGTTTGCAAAAAATACTTTGGCCTTCCTAGGAAATTTTGAGAAATAAGTTTTTGAAAATACACATAAGGTTAGAACAAAGTAAAAACAATTGCAAAATTAATAAATAACAAATATCTGTTGAACCTAGTGAGATATGTCTATTTGTTTGTTTGTTTTCTTTCTGAAAATATTTTTCATATATTTCCATATACATTTGCTCTCAAATATATTGTTTTTGAATCTGCCTCATCTGCCTCATTTGTAAGATAGGCATATGGTAATGTGTGAAATTTATATTTAGCATAGGCCTCGAGTGTTAATTATACATTTGACTTAGACTTGTTTGGTTTCATATATACTCTCAGTTTATGTGCTGTTAATTAATTAATTACTTGTGTGTTTTAATATTACTTTGGCTTTGGTTTAGATTAGGGGTTTTTTTTCTACATATAAGTATTTAAAATACTAACTTTATGAGGAAGTATCTTAAGAAATAAAGACTACTAATAGTTACATCATCAGATTGCTAATGGTTCATAGCACCCCTGTTGTGCACTAGAAAGAAAATGCTTTTACTAGAAATGCTCATTTAAAAGAATAATATAGTATTTAGTTGAAAAAAGCAAATTGTCATATTTCAATTTGCTAACTGCAGCAAAATCATAGTTTGCTTAGAGCATACTTGGTCATATTCTGTGCTGATGCAAACCTATATATGCTACAGTCTCAGAGGGTTGAGACTGCACATTGCAGTAGGCAGAGCTTGATATGAACCCTTACACCAGATTCTTGCCAGATATAAGATCTGCAGCTTTATAGACAGTAAATAACTGTCAGGGATAAACTACATGAAGGAATTCAAAAGAACAACAGATACAGTTGTCTTCAATGACCCTAGAAACATTTAAATCTGAGGATAACTATCAGCCCAGAGCACCTCAGCCTTGCCAAAGAATGTAACTGGATACAAGATTCCAGACCCACTTCCCTTCCTCAGGTCAGGGAGCTTTACCGAGTTATTGCCTGTGCTTGATATGGTGAGGAAAGATGTTTGTTGGAGGCCTCAAGTATTATTTTGAGGGGAATATTGTATCTTTTGAGAATATAAGAAGAGAGCTTAGTATAACCATTCTTATTCCTATTTGTCTCGACGTAGGAAGGATTTATGAGGAGTCCTTGCAGATATGGTGCATGTGGTGCAGAGTAGCCAGGCATACTGCAAAAAATCCAGAATGTACTTTGGCAGCTTCCCAACAAAGATTTTGCTAGCTTGGTGCAGACACCAGCTCAGTGACTGGCTGCCTGCAAGCCTGGGCTCTGCAGGACTGCCAGCCCACCACAACCCTGCAGTGGTGCAGGACCAAGCTGAAAGTCTCTGAGGTCCTGGGGCCCTGGGCTGTGCTCTTTGGGCAAGTGGTGCTCAGCACAGCCTGCAGCAGCAGCCACACCACCTACTGACAAGCACATAAGGGCCAATTGCTAAAAATTGTCTAAGGCCATGTGACAAACATCATACAGAGCTATAATGATGTGTATGGCCCCTGTGCATTTAAGGATGACTTTGGGTTTGAGGATGACTTTGAGGACACAACCAATAAAGGGACAACAGTGGCAGGTCTGCAGCATGGCACTGCAGATCTTTATAACCAGACACTTGTCATGGATTCATCTCAAATCAATAGCTCACTGACTGGGAAGAATCTGGTACTGCCATGTTGCACAAAAACAAGCACCACCATTTTTGTGAGGTTATGCCAAAGTATTTGCAGTGGATTTCAGCAGAAGACTTTGAAGGTGGCAAGGGCTATCAACCACAGTTATTCCAGAAAGGCAGCACCTAATACCTCACCAGGTAGGTTTACCACTACCATAAATCCCCCCTCTACATGTACAGTCACCTAATTCACGGCCCCAAAACTCAGAGGAAGCTGAGGAAAAGGACGCAACATCTCCTTTAAACTGTATTTCCCTGAAACCATTCATCTGAGTAAGATATTCCCATAGTGTCTCTGCCACCATTTGCTGTGGTGCAGAAGCACCAGAAGCAGCAGAAGGAGCAGAGAGTCCTTGCTGCTAAAAGCACTGGAGAGCTCCTATGGTGTGCAGGGAGTGCAGCTATTTGAAGATGTTACATTATCATGCATGCATGCATGGAGCAGGCAGGAGTGGGGACTAGACAAGCCCACTGTGCTACAGTAGTAGGGCACCATCATGGTTTGCTCCTCATGACACACATGGGGGGAGCCTGTTCCAGAGCTTGATGGCATCAACACTGTCAGTGCAAGGCTGAGCTGGCTCCTGAGCAAAGCATGAGTCAGCCATGGGTGTGAAAATTGTTTCTTCTTGTTCACTTGGGGTCTTCATTTCTTCAGCAACAGCAAACAATATTTTATATGCTATAAGGAAGTTGTCTTTTTTCATCAGGACTGTATTAAAAGGCCAATACAAGCCCTAACTAACTCCACATTTCAGACAATCGAGAAAATCTGAGGAATTTCAGAAGGTCTGTACAAAAGTGGTGTAACAGCAGACTAGATTAAATTGGTTGGTTCTTGTTACAAATTAAGTGTTATAGAGTTGAATATATATGAATATAGAGCTGAATAAATGTTTTGGAGTACTTCTAAGACTTTGATAGCAGATTAATTTGAGTACAACTGAGACAACATAATAGACAAAGAGTGAAGACTTTTCACTGCTTCATACACCAAGAATGAAATGGGCACATTATGCAGATTAAAGTGTCAGGCTGCAGGTTTCTTTTTAATAAAAGTCTGTTTCCAAATAAAATGCTCTTTACATCCCATGGAGAGGAAACACTAGAATCTCTTGTCAATTTTTAGGTAAGCTGGACAAAAACCTAGTCACAGGATCCAAAGGATCAGCAGCACAGAAACTCACTCACTAAGACACTTGTTGCTGTTGATCAATAATTTCTCACTAGCTTCTGTAAGCAAGGAGGGAGCAGCACTAATTCATTTTAATAGAGCTCTTACCCCTTTTTCCCATCCTTCTTATCTTAACCTGGAAATCCCTCATTTATCCAGGAAGGAAGGAAGGTATACTGCAAGAACAAAGTATACCAGGCATATGAAATAAAAAATAAGGCTGAAACTATTGTAACTATATAAACATCCTCACAGAAGGTTCAAGATTTAAGCCAGTGAAATATGACAGAGAGAAATAGTGCTATATGAAAGAGGGAATCTAAGTAAGAATCTCAGAATCATTTTTAAAATCTCAGTAATTTTTTCTTCTTTATATCCCAGGGAAAAAAAAATATTAAAAAAAAAAAAAACAAAACAAACAAAAAAAAAAACAACAAAAAAAAAAAAAAAACAACAAAAAGAAGATAACATCAAAGGGAGTAGCCTCTTTTCTACAGAATTACTTTAAGGAAAACTGAAAGTTCAAAATTAGACATTAAGCCTTGCAAGAGTAATAATGCAGTAGCATTTTGGCTAACAGACAGTCTAGTAAAAATAAAGTCAAGGGTTACTGTCACATTCTGTTGAGCCAAGATTCAACAAAAATGTACATGAGATTTCTTTTTATTCTCTATTTCTCTCATACAAGAAGAAAGACATGGTGGAGCACTTACCATACTAATGGAGAGAGCCACCCCATTTAAAATTAGTTGCTTTCTCAACTTTGGTAAATGAAGGACAAAAAATTGATTTGAAAAGCCTAGCAGAAGTGTCTTTCCCCTCCCTTGCTGCTAAGAAAGGCACTTGAACTCGTGCCATCTCACACAACTGTCAGATGTTTCAAACCCACGCAGCTCCTCAGGGCATTCAACACTTTTATATGAATCAAGGACATTGGTTATGTGCTTTGGATCAGAGGGCTGATAATATGCATAGTGAATGCATCTCAGACATAAAGGATCTCATTTATGTTTGCAGGGTGTCCTGCTTCAAGCACAAAACAATGTTCTCTGGGATTCAAGCTGTATACAGTCTCCTCAGCCTCGTCTGTTTGTTGCAATGTATGTTCACAGCATCTGAGAGCTACACATAGTCCTTGCCATAAGTTCCAATCAATATGTCCTCTACCACATTTAGATTACTCTACATTGTTTTCCAGCTTCTGTTCAGATCTCATCCAAAGACTAAAATTTTAAAATACTGCAGGCAAGGATATTCAGTTAAGAACTTTGTATTAACAATTACTGATTTAACTAAAACTGGCAATTAGTAATTATCTAGTGAAAAACACTCACAAGCTTTAAGTGTCTCAGATAAACCACTTAAAGGACCATTTAAAAGGTAAACTATTTTAACAGATTTTATTCTCACTGTACAGTATATGAGTACATATTCTGAACACGAATTCTTCTGTCTACAAGCTCAAGGAAAAAATGAAATTTCAATGGCTACTATCAATTTAAGTCTACATTAATCCTCTAGATTTTCTTCAAGTACTTGTTTAAATTAGAGTTGACACCTATTTCACATCATGCCTTTCTGAAATCCTTATTAATAAGTCACCACTATTTTAAAATATTCATCATCAAAATTAGGTCAGATGATTAAGGGATTATTCCTACAAAGCCTGAAATTTAGAGTGTCTGAACACCCACATTTTCAGCGACTTAAGTGGAAGAGGTACTTCCTCAAAAGCTGCATGATCTCATGGATTAAGTTTAGGCCTTGGAGCCATAAGATTCCAAGCTGTATTTCCTCATATTTATTTATTTACATTTAAAATTTTTTGTACTGACCATCAGTATGATTTAGTTAAGGTATTGTGTTTATATAATTTATTTTGCTTTGCTCATCGGTGTTCTCACAACTTTGTGATCTAAAATATCCTCAATGTGTAAGAAACAAAGTACTGAATTCTCTTGCATTTTGTATTCTCTTCAGAAGGGTGTGGAGAAAGAGGTGAGAGGAAAGGACAGGACAGAATTGTGAGTGTTCTCTGTCCCAGCAAAATATAGTCTGAGTAAAAAAAAAGAGCAGAAACCCAAACCCAAACCAAAATAATGAAAACCACACAAACAAGAAACCAAAATGGAAACTAAAGATGAAAGCAAGTAGCCCTTGACCTTTCTTAGTGACAAAATAAACATAATTACTGAAAAACAAATAGTATAAGCTGGCAAAATAATGCTCTGATCTGGATAACACTCGGCATTACTAGAGTTACTACATTTTGCAAATATCACATGCTTGATAAAAAACCTAAGAGAAATCTACGCAGACATTTAAAAGGTCTGCATGTATAAAAAAAACCCATTAATTTATATGGAAAACTTAAACATGCAAACATTTTTCTCTGAGGAGAATGTTTGTCAAAAGTAAGAATGTGGCATACTTCTCCCCATCACTTTACATTTTTTCCATTTTCTTCTTCGAGCCAAAAGCATTTCCACAAATTTTTTGTTTTGCAGCTACAAGACCCTGAATTCTATAATAATATTCCCCTTCCCTTCCCAGTAGCCATTTCCTTCTTCTCCAAAAGGTCATTAAAGAATTACAGGATGTGTTCCTGTCTCCCTTAGGGCTTATAAACACAATTCCTCATAAGCATAAAAGTGAATGGATACCATGGTTGAATAACACATTTTAATAACAGTACATTACTGGATTTGAAAGTGTGACCTATTTGGTATATTCACCAAATACTATAGAAATAAAAGTGCAGTACAAAATGTAAAATTTACAAAACTCACTACCATACAAAGATACACAGGCTCATGGAGAGAAATAAATTGCATGTACATCCAGACAAATGCATAGAATATTACATTTATAAATATAGATTAATGCACTTTACAATATTTAATCAGAAAGATTTCTGAAGAATGATCTAATCAACCAGGAAGGTTTAAAGGTGCATGCCCTTACTCCTGATCTTACAATGTACTTAGTACCTTGTATTTCACTAATGCTGCTTCTACCACTACTAGCAATTTATTCTACCTCACGTTCATCAAGTGCTCATAAATCAGCATTAGGCCACTTTTTTACTGAGTTGCTGATTTTTAGCCAGCAGACAGCAGCATTTGGATTCAAAGTCTAATATTGGCACACATATTGATTTTAATTAGTCTAATTAGTTCATTACACTAAAAATCAAACAGACCATTTATTACATTCCCAACTAATGACATATGATCAAGGATTTAATATGATAATGAGTAAGATCAATTATCACTCATAAAGGAAGTCATTAACAAGTGTAAACACTGCCTAACTGAATACCATTACAAATTATGAAGTCATAGCTAGGCCATTTGCATAAGCATACTAATTTTATTTCATGATATTCCTTCCATTTAATACTCTGAATACTTTTCATAAAGTCCTTTTTTTTTCATGAGACTTGATTTATAGCTGTAAACTCAATTCTTATGGTCAGTACAGCAATTGTTCACTACACAGTCCTTAAACTTTATGCTATTAAATTCAGGTTTAAGCAAACCAGACAATGTCTATGGACTCTCTCAGAAAATATTAGAGAACATTAGAAGAAGGAAATGAGGTTTCCAGTTGTACCAAAGTGGATACAGGAGTATTTCTCTACAGGGGAAAATTCAAGAACTACTTTCTTTGTGGTCTGGGATATTTCACATGCAAAATTGAGCTAGTGATAGAAGTCAGGCCTGCTGCCATGACTCTTTAGCAATATAAAGAGAAGGAAGCAGCATCCACCAGAGTCCTTTCATTTCACTCAGGTTTCAAACTTATAAAATACAATTGACAACTCGAGCTATAGGTATATTAATACTCTGCTATCCTTACATTCTCAATACTGAATTTTTACACTAATCCTATTTGAATTTTTCCAATGTCACCATTATTATCAATTCTGTATCTTACAAGAGCATCGAAGATGTCAATTAAAATCATAGTAATTACACTTTCTATCATAGCAGAAGCAAATCTATGTGGTGCACAACATCAAGAAGGTAAAGGATAAGCCCTCAGTGTGCCAAAATTATTTTTCTCCTTTTCTAGTATACAGTGGCTACTTCAGAATACTTTTCATGTGTATTTCTCTATACCAGAATATAATCAGTGAATGTATGATTACAGAGCTACATAACATATATATATATATCACATGTCACTCCTATTTATAAAATGCAGAGGAAATTTTCTTTTGGTGGTTTTTGTAAGAGACTGGAAGAAGTCTCCATTTACATGAAGGCCTCTAAAGATTTTTAAATGTAGAAGCTGAAACACACACAGTACCATTAGCAGACGTTTAAATCCACTGGATGCAGTAAAAATTTAATTTACTACTACAGATTAGAACTTCACTCTAGAAGAAAAAGCATTTCAGTATAAATCTGCATTTTTTTTATTCCATTAAATTATCTTGCTGGTTCTTAAGCCTGCTTGTTCTAGAAGCAGCACACACTAATGCATTTAATAACATCTAATCTGTACCAGTGACAAGTGGCTACTGTGTTCACCAAAAACTGAAAGCTGCATCTTCAAGTTCTTTAAGTTTCTTACTAATGCAAAACTTAGAGTAGGTGCACATTCTTTCTACTAGGTTTCAAACTAAATAAAAACTCAGTAATTCTTATGTTAGTGCATCCTTGTAATTAATAATTTAGGAAATATACAAAACATGATCTACACTCCTGCACCATTTATTGATGCAGATGACACTCCCCTGCAGAGCTGGCATGTCCTTGCTTTATGTGTTATATGGTCCCTGGACTGTTCAGACTGTAAACCTGAAGTGCCCAGAAGGTTGGAGTGCAAGGGTCAATGTACTTAAGTCAGTGCATTCAATGCTGGTCTTAGGCACTGGGGTAATTGGCAAACGAGCCACGTATTCCAAGGTAACAGCTTCAAACTCTGCTCTTTGGCAGAGTGTTCTTCAGAGGCCATGCTTAGAAGCAGCATGCAAATATACTTCAGAGTACATGCAGCATGGTTATTAAAAGCAATATAGCAAAATAATGACCACTTGCAGCAGTGTTCCATCGAGTCCTTAGTAAACTCTTAACAAATCCTTCTTGCACCTTTTCTTACTATCTTCTTTATTTCAGAAAATAACTGTCTAGGAAATACCTTACTAGTGAATTGCATTTCCAGTGAAATTATGACTAATGCTTAGTGACTGATATTGCAAGTAATCTAAAATGTCAACATACTTTCTTTAAAGTTATAGTTAAATACACAGTTTTTATTCATATTATTCTAACAACTCCTGTCTTAAAACCAGCTTTTCTTCAAAGAGTTGGCAATATAGGCAGCTAAGGTCAGCCAGATCATTTGCTGTTTCTAAGCAAATTGCTTAGAAGTTCCAAATGCTTGGGAGATTTCACTCCAACTGATTATGAGGCAAACAAAGTAAGCATTGCAACTTTGAAAGGAATACCTCTTAGATAGTCTGATAGTTGCTTTCAACAAAGGAGAATAGGTCTGTGACTCATAATGGATGGCCAAAGGCAATGTTTTTTGATTCTACTGACCTTTCAACACTCTAAGGACAGGAAGTAAAAATCTAATGATTAAGTCACAGGATCATATACTAGACACTAAAAGACGACTTTGTAAAGGAAACAAAATAGACCAAATTAGTAACACAATATGGAATTTCACACAATAGTTGTAATTTTAATGAGCTCTTCTGTGAAGTTTAAATATTTGTAATAGTAAATGATTATTGGTTTTAACTCTCTTACAGTCCTATTGCTCTCACAGGTAGTCAAGCAAAAAAAAAAAACCACCAGTTATAGACTAAGTGGTAGAATAATTTTTCAGTTCTAAAACATTTGCCATACATTTTACTACATACATTGATTATTTCTATATACTTCATCATACTCCTATCCTGTGGTAACACTATTCAATAACAATTTTTTTTCAATGGCTAATTCAATACATGCATGAAACATGGATTTTTTTCTCTTTTTTTAATAAAATGCAGTTTTAATATTGCACATTCTAGAGTCAACAAAAACATGAATTAAGCTTTTCATAATAGATTTTACTTTCCCAGCTGGTTGATATACTTCTTTCAGTGTTTCATCCAACAGATATTCAATTGTAGTCTGATTACTGCCCACTTTTAACCAGAAGAGTGACACCAACCAGGGAGAGTTTGTCCTTGTACAGTGGACAAAGCGTAGACCAGCTGGAGAAAGAGCTGTGAAACCTGTTAAAAAGAATAAGTAATTAAACCTAAGTCTCCCCTTGTTTTAAGTAGATTAATATATAAAGAATCACCTTTATTCCCTTATTCATTTCTGATATGCTTTAAACAACATAAACATAACTGATTCTACAGCAGAAGAACAATTCCAAAGAACCAAATACATAATTTATCCCATAACAAGTTGTAAAACCCTTTTTGAAGTTCTTCACCCCTATTTTAACATTTTTCCACATTTTTAAAAACAAATTTCTACTGTCAAAGGTCTCATCTGTCATTATCAGTACTTCTCCACCACCTTGGCTGCCAAGAGTTGTAGGGCAATAAAAAGCAAAAGTGCTAAGAAGACTGAGAAAGACCACAGGCAGAAAAGAAACCCAAGAGAAAAGAAAACCACAGACTTGTATGATTGGATTTAAGACCAAAGCTCTTGAAGGTTTTTTTGTCAACATATTCAGCCTTGGAAACTGCAGGAGAGGTAATCACAGAAGCCACTCTCACAGGCTCAAAGCCTGTAGCAAGAATCAGTGATGTTGTAAGGTGTACAGAGACAGCACCTGTTTTTCAACGTGTCAGCTGTTTCAACAATAACAAATCAAAGACTACTGCTCTCTTCTACCATGAAAACACGGAGGTAAAGTCTTAAAAGGTGCGCAAAAATAGAATTGGAAAAATTTTGAGTTCAACAAATACGAGGTAATAAATATGACTAAGGAATACCTCAAAAAGCTGTTTTGCATCAGGCCATTGTATCACGACATGAGTTGCATTTATGCCCACCACCTTCTCTCAACAGCTCTGCTAGTCAGTCCATGATTCATCTAATCCAGGCTGAGCTACAGATCACAACTTTCCTCCGTCTTTCAGTCAGATGATCTAAAGAACCACCTGCTTTTTCCATGACACTTGAAAGACAGGAAATAAGACAGTGGTACACTTGAAATTCTAGTTGGCTCGAAATGCATTCTCTGGTAGTATCAACCCTGCACTACAATATAGGATTATAATACTATAAATGTATATTTAAAAAAAAATCTAATTGTCATAAAGTGCTTTGGGTGGAATGGGAACTTAAAGATCATCTAGTTCCAACTCTCCTGCCATGGGCAGGACCATCTCGCACTAGACCAGGCTGCTCAAAGCACCATTTAATCTGGCCTTGGGCACTTCCAGAGATGAAGCATCCACAGCTTCTCTGAGCAACCAGTTCCTCATGACCACCACAGAAAATAATTTCTTTCTTATATCTAATCAGGACCTATCCTTTTTCAGTGTAAAGCCATTACCTCTTGTCCTATCACTGCACTCCTCAATCAAGAGTCCCACTCCATCTGTTCTGTAAGGTAACCATAGGAACTGGAGGTCTATCCAGAACCTTCTCCTCTATGATCTAAACAATCCTAACTCTCTCAGCCTGCCCTAGGAAATGTGTTGCAGCCTCCTCATCACCTTCATGGCTCTCCTCTGGAACTGCTCAGGAAGGTCTGTGTCTTTCTCATGCTGGAAACTGCAGACCTGAACACAGGATTTCAGGTGAGGTCCCACAGCCTAACCTTGGACCCTCAGGACATGTGAACATCATAGTAGTCACAAATGAATTTCAGATGGTCTTACTCAGAAGCTTCTATTGCATATGTATACACAGGACTAAAACCCATAGCAATCTCAAGCATATAGTTTATTCTTCACATGGAATTCAGACAGTAAAATGATGAATTCTAAAAAAAAAAGAGGCAAGTTTTTGAAAATGCCTGTACAGAACAACTAAAAAAACATCTATCTTACTGAAAGTAAATTACCTTACATGCTTGCTTGTTTTTTTTAGTACCTGCACTAGTCTGAAAATAGACTTTCTACATAAACAGAGCACAAAGAGTTCTACAAGGTTGAGTTTTGCTACTTAGAAATAAAACTAGTAAAGCCACATTGTATACCAATCAGAATGAAAACATAGGGCCATTTTGGCTATGAATTCTTTGTTAGTATATCTAAATGGACTACTGTGAATATCAATGATGCATTTATCTTAACTGAGATTCTTCCACATTGAAAGAAAAAAATTAATTTTCAGCCAGCTGGGTTTTCCTGACGAGAAAAGAAACATAAGCCTACCCTTCAAAAATACATTTAGTAAAACAGATATATTATATGCATGAAATATAATATCATGATTTGGTGAAATTCAAGTCAAGAATACTGCTTTTGTCTTAAAAAACAATGGAAGAATAAACAAGAGCACTCAAAGACCATCTCAGTTGACTCACTCCATGGACTTTTCAGGTTCTCAGAAGAAAATCACTCCCTTACTCTTGCATGCATTTTTATTTCAGAATTTTTTCTATTCTGCTATGGGTTGTTCCAAACTCAGTACACATTATTATCAGATGACAGCTCTTAAAAACATTTTGGATGAAATTAAGGTTTTCACACTTAAATATGTCAAGTTCATGATCTCTATGGAAAGATCACAAACTATCAAATTGCTCCAAGTAGTGATGCACCACTTCTAAACAACTTATCTACAAATGATAAACAATTTGACTCCACAAACACTTTTTTATATAAAAATGGTGAATTTTCCCATAAGGATATGGAATACCTCCTAGATAATGGAAAAGTCCTGAAAGGCATCAATGTTGTTCTTCATTCCAAGACATTTTAACAGTGTCTGGGATCCACTATGAACAGTCAAGCTTTAAACACTGTCTGCACTATATACCCAATGCAAGATATTAGTCTGGATTTATGGACTGCTACACAAAAAATAAATAGAATTGATTGGATAGTCAAGCTCAGGGGGTTCATGTGATAGACTTTACCTGGAGGCCAGCAACAAATGGAGGATGTGTAACTAAAGGGATGTGTATTGGGCACTCTCCTCTCTAACAACCCCAACAGTGACCTAGAGGATGACAGAGTATGCTCTCATTGAGTCAGCAGATGACACCAAACTGGAACGGGCTCCACAGATATGCTGGAGGGTGGGGCTGCTAGTCAGAGTGTCCTGGACAGCACAGTGATCAAACACAAACCATGGGGGCAAAGGCCAAATCCTGCAGCTGGGAAAGAACAACTCCTTGTGCCATTACAAGCTGTGGGTGGAGTGCCTGTGGAGCAGCTCTTACAGAAAAGACCTTTCTTAGCAAACAGTGAGCTGAAATAAGCCTGCAGAGTACCCAGCCAGCACCACTCTGGGCTATGTGGAGCCAGTAGACCAGAGAAGGGATACCTTCAGCATTTTATCCCAATTCTTGCTACCTGGCATCTAGAATAGCACATCCTATTCTGCTGCCTCCTCCTCTACGAGAAAACCAAGATGATCAGGGGACAGAGCACACAGCCTGTGACACCCCAAGAACACTTAAATTGTAGCAAGAAAGGCTGTGATGGGATGTTGGGAAATTTCAACATGTAGGCCAGTCAAACACTGGAATAGGTTGCCCAGATAGGTTATGCAGTTTTCATCCTTACAAATTTGCAGGCCCAGACTGCATAGACTTACTTACAGCCTATCCCACTTTGAGGAGGGAGTTGGCCTCTTGAAGTCCTTTCTAACCTGAACCAGTATAAGATTCTATGCTAATATTTAAGTTTGAAACTGATCTACATGATCAGCCTCAAGATCTAAAGATTTAAGTCATAACAGGCATCAGAAGAGCATTTCTATGTAAATATTATTGCCATTCATTCATTTAAGTGGGAAGAAATCTTTTCACTAGAATTTTTACTGAAAACCACTTTGCACTATGGTTTTGGATTGTCTACTGACTTGAACAATGCTTGAAATGGCCTAATGTATAATCCATCAAATAACATCACAAATGTGCAAGCCATCATAAGGCCCCAGAGACTAGTTAGATTTTTGTAAGCATTCAGCTGTGTACCTTAGACATTTTGATTAAGATGTTAAAAAGATACAAAAAGAAAAGTGCTTCGAGTCTTTCAATCACAAAGATGTTAAATATCTGTCAATGCTGGAAACTTGCCTTTGATGACAATATTTCATCATTGTGTTGTGTATTAGTACTTCACAGAACAGAATACTCAGAAGGGAAATACTCATTCACTGCATCTGCCTTTTTGTGAAACACAGACATTTCCTTAAAAGATTGGGTTTTTTCATGTGATTTTTTTTAATGGCAGAAAGACAAGTCTGTGTCTTCAAAAATACCCAGCCAAATGAGGTTAACAGACTTCTTTTTCTGTTTTTCTCTGGCTTTGGTGTTTATCTCTTGGTTGTTTTTTTTTTTGTTTTGTTTTTTTTTTTTTTTGTTTTTTTGTTTTTTTGTTTTTGTTTGTTTGTTTGTTTTTTTTCTTTTTTTTTTGTATGTTTGTTTTTTGTTTTTGTTTTTGTTTTTTTTGTCAAGACATCTTTACAATAAACTGTGTTAAATTTACAGGAGAAACTGCACCTTCTGGAAAAGGAGCAGAGTTGTACTTTTCCAGGTATGTTCGTGGTCTTTGGTTACATCAAGGCCACCAATTGAAATCCATACTAAACAAGCATTCTGACAGAAAGTGTATATACATAAAGAAAATGTCTAAATTATCTTTATTAACCTTAGCCTGTACTTCAATCTTCTACCTTCATAGCAATTACCAGAATTAATTTATGTTAATAGCTCAAAGTACCCTTTAGTTCTCTGACATATTCTTTTGTCTCCAACAGGTTAGAAAGAAAAGTTTGATTAGAACCTGTCAAAACACTACTTAATAAAATAGTAAAGCAAGGCATGATTCACTGAGCAAGTTTTGGCTGGGGTTAATTTTCTTCATACAGAACCAATGTCTTTTCTGCTTCTCACCCCACCCCACCAGCAAACAGGCCACGAGTCCACAAGGAGCTAGGAGGAGACACAGCCAAGACACCTGACCCCAAGTGACCACAGGGATATTCCATACCATGGCATCATGATCAGAATTTAAAGATAAGGAAAAAGAAGGAAAGGAGGAGAAGTTCAGAGTCATGGTGTTTGTTTTCCCAAGGAACCATTGCATGTGATGGAGCCTGGCTTTCCCAGAGATGACTGAACATCTGCCTGCCCAGGGGAAGTGGTGGATGGGCTCTTTACTTAGGTTTGCTTGTGTGCACAACTTTTGCTCTACCTATTAAAATGTCTTTATCTCAACCCTTGAACTTTCTCAGTGAGCTCTGAATCTTAATGATAGAAATTAATTTTAGACTAGGGTGAAATCGAAGTACATCAAATTAGACATCTTAATACCAGAGATATAATTACACATAAGACAATATAAACTTGTCACAAAACAAAACTCCCAAAAACAGAAAGTAGACTGGAGGAAAAAAAGGATTCTATTCACTCTTTTGACAAAGAGAAGTTCAAAGACATGCAGGAATCTTGCAGAATGGAAAGTCAGGCTGCTGAAGAAGTTAAAGGTCTCACAACACATTTAATTTGACCTTTGCAACCAAGCACTACCACAAGCCTATATGCATGCACTCATTCAAGGTACCTTTATCTTTAATATTTCTTTATATTTCAGGTGTGAAATCAGAACATTTTCCTGAGTTATAGCTTTCATAAACTGTTAAGGTAGTTTTCCTTTACAGGAAAGAACATTCAGAACTACTTTACCTGAAAAAGAGTGAGAAAGATCTATTCATGTTTCACTACAGTAGGTTGCTACTCTTGGAATTATTGGTGTAATTTTTAATTAATTTCTAGGGAGTGATTTTATTTTCTATTTTATGTATTTTTTTAAGATCCTAATTAATGGTCTGGTACTTATTTAGATTTCTATAACTGAAATCAATTCAGTGAAAAACACTGCCTAAAATTGGTAACATAATTACAGAGAAGCTACAATTAAATATATTTATTTAGAAAAACAAAACAAAACAAAACAAAAAACAACAAACCAGTGCAAATGCAAAGGCACTAAAAAAACCCACCCAATGAATATTAAGTTAATCCTCAACCTGTAATGACACCCAAAAAGACTAACAAATTTTTCCATCTTAAACAACATGCTTCTTTGCTTTTAAATATTTTTCAGACATTTGTTCATATTATTATTTTCTCTCTTGCCCAAACCACATGCTGGAAGACTCTCATAAGTGCCTAAAATACTATACCAATTTTTCTCTTCTCTCTCAAGACTGCCATTACATTGAAAACTACTTGCTTTCCCACATGCTGTGTAAAGATTTTAAGTGATTTAGATATCACCAATTTATTTGATAGGAATTCATATTGGTGCTACACAGAAAGAGGGCCCTAAACAATTATCCTGTTTCTCTCAGTGATCTGTATAGTACATATCAGTGCAAAATGGAAAAAGCATGAAGAAAATGTTTGAGGTAAAAACATGCCTGTAAAAAAGCTTTCTTTTGATAATTCAGGTATGTCTTAGCTGTTGCTGCACAGTTCTTACACAGAACCAAGTTTTTTTCTGCTTCTCAGCCCACCCTACCAGCAAAAGTAACCTAAAAACTGGCACCTGACACCCAGAACACACCACAACAGAATACAGGGACTTCAAAGAACACATGAACCCCCACAAGACAAAATTCTTGCCTTCCTATAATTTGGTTTATTTTTCCCTTGAAAAAAACAGCTAATGAACTATGAGTTTAAGGAATGTCTTTTTGTATAAAATAATTTTTCACTAATAGATATATTCACATTAGAATTTTGGAATAGTTTTATTTGAATGAAAACATTAAATTATGAAAATTCAGCACATTTATGATATACACTATCCAAGGAATTCAAAGTACTTTAAAATATTTTTGAAGTTGGAATCTGAATGTTAAGTTTGAAAGTCACAATTTACTTCTGAAAATTTACATTGATATTTTCATTGAAATTATTTAGATAACTCCCCAAATGCACTCATTTTAAATTAATTTATTCTTCTTAAAATCACTACAAATAAGCACATATTACCACTTACAGGAAAATACATACAGTAGTACTGTAAAGTTCAATACTTTAAAAAAAATCCACTAAATCCATTATCTTTTCCTTACCCTTTCAAAATTTATTAGTTCCATGTGCAGGTGACATATTTTGAAACTACACAAAGTAAATTTTATAGGAAAATATTCAAGCTATTGATAAAAACAGTGAAATTAACGTTATACTTGGATATTAATCCTCCCCCACCCCGAAACAGAGTTGATTCTATTAAAAGTGATAAATGGAATGGAAATTAAAATTTTAATGAGGTGCTTGTTAATCCATTTGTTCACATCTAATTTGAACTTGGTTAAATTGCTACTTATTATGAATACTATAGATATGATTCCTTCTAAATCTCAAGGGCAAACAAAATGTTAGAGGACTGCTTGTCCCAAGATAGGTCCACAGTATATTATCCAAGCTTCTGAAATTAAGCACTGGAGCTATTTCCTGTGATACATTTCATTTAAGAAAATTAATGACATTTTAAAGCAGTTGGTTAAGTCCTTTGACATGGTAATTGTCCATTCCAGAACAATAGAAGAAATATAACCAAAAGAGACTGCCTACCTGCCATTGATCATTTCAAAGACTGGAGGGCTTATTTGTACCTATTGCAATTCCTAAGGACTTTATCAAGCAATAACATTTCTCTTATTAGGATTTGGGGTAATTTTACCATATTTAGTTCTACTTGATATGTGTAAAAGAATGTGGTAGAGACACATATCAGTGATTTCTTCTGCTTGAATTTATCAAGAATTTCAAAAATATAACCTCATCTAGAAGACAGCACTCAAACTAAATACAAAGATAACATAGGTCTGAATAGGATTTTTTATACAAAAAATAGTCCAAGAGCAATTGCAGTAATTAATAATGTATAACTTTATAATAATTCCATAAAAATAAGTATATTAAAAGGAAAATGCTTAGGCCTAAAAACAAAGGAATATCACCATTAAGGTCGCATAGACACATTCCAAAATGGGGTCTCCAGACTCTTCTTTTATAACATCTCCTTTATTTAACTAGTTAGACATGAATTTTCAAATAGTTCTATATGTTCATTTCTAATCCACAACTCATTTAAACTCGTTTAAAACAATGCACCTTGCAATCTTTCATTGAACATCACAGCTTTGCATTTTCATATTGTCAAGATGCTAACAAAAATCAAACACTTGCATTTAAGAACTTTAGGAAAATTCAGCTGAGTTCAAGCCACAGAGTTTGGAGGTTTTGCTTTATATGTGATAAACTATCTTTCCTCCTTGGACTACACTTCAATTTTACTAAAGTCATTTATTACACTTCTGAAAATCTCATCATATAGTACACTATATCTAACACATAATTCATTAAATTACTATCTCACAAAGTTTTTATGTTTCTTGATATTGGAGCCCATTTTTAAGGTTTTTTATAATTTTTAAAAATTATTTTTATTTTACCTGAAGAGTTTATGCCCAGCTAAGTTCATGGACCATCTAAGTAATTTCTTTTGCTGACCATATAATATTTATCCCAAAACGGCTTTTTCTTTTCTTGGTACTTTTGCCAGTATATCTTATCAGAAAATAAAATTTTAGGAACCATCACCACCTTTATACAAAAATAAATATACCACATAATTTAAAAAAAAAATCAGTGAAGAAAAAGTCATAGTGATGCACTTTTCAGCACTACATATTGTCTTCCTTTTCTAAATCTTTGGTAACTTTCTATTCCTTTCTCTTCTCTCCACTCCATATTTTTGCATCTGTATCATCTAAAACTTATTCAGAATTCTAAATCTTTCATACATCTGCTTTGCCACAATCTAGGAAAAGGGAAAGATACAGAGGATTCAGAGATTTCAACTGAAATCTAGGAGCAAGGTTTGGCACATTTTGCCCCCATTTTAAAACATACTCTAAGCAATAAGAGTTCATTTTTTCTCTTCCTAGTATATTTATACTTGATTCCTGATAAAAAGGAATCTGAAGAAGATACATTAGGAAAAAAGTTTAAAATTGCAAGAAGATAAACTGTCTCGATAATCAGCAAAACTCAAATAAATGCTGTTCAAGTTTGGGGCACTCAGATAAGAAAGAAAAACCTTTCATTGATTTAGCCTACCTCAGTGGAGGAGGGTGTAATGAACCCAGGGTAATAAATCTCTAAGAGCACAACATGCATTTTGCAAGGGAGCATCTGTTTCCACATTTAGTTACAGTGTTTGTCCATTTCTCAGGTACACCTTTCTTATAAAAGTGGTTCATTATAGCTTCAAAAACAGTGAATGCATATCTAATATGACAGTAAATCTGGAAGTTTCTAGGAGAATTCCCTCAAATTTACCTAATTAATATTTTTTTATATTCTAATTTTGTTGCAACAAAATACTGATGTACAGACTGAAGAGATAAAAGATTCAAAAGAAAAAAACGAAGCATGGGAGTGCACTGTCCTGTTTCCCGAGCCTCTTCTTCTGTGACACAAAAACCCCAACATTTCTGACAATATTTATATGTTGAATAAGTGTCTTAGTCTATGTCCAAGTTTAGGACAAAACTGGGGAAAAGCCTCCAAAGGAGCCCCCCAGACTAAACCCCCCTCACAATTCCTCCCCCCCCACTGGGCTCGGAGAGAATTTTACTCGGGGGGAAAAGTGGAAAAAACTTGTTTATTAACAAACACAAGAAAAAAACACTTCCCAGCAACAGGAAAGTACAATCCCAGATGACAAAAGAACTGTTTTCACCGAAGTGAGAGACGGTCGCTGCTGGGAAGGGCGAGAAGCTTCTTGGGCAGGCTCCGGAGGCAGTCTCTGGTGTCCAGGTCCCGTCCGGAGCCGGTACAGATCTTGGAGCTGAAGGAGAGAAGGGGGAGGGGAAGGCAGCAGCCGGGGCAGAGCCGGGGCAGCAGCAGCAGCAGCGGGGCAGAAGCAATAGGGCAAAAGCAGCTGGGCTGGGGTAGCAGCAAGCAGCAGCAAGCAGCAGCAAGCAGCAGCAAGCAGCAGCAGCAGCAGCAGCAGCAGCCAAGCAAACCCAGCCCGGGGCACCACCCCCCCAGGGGGAAGAAAGGACACCGGCGGCAGCTCCATGCAGACAGCGAGGTGTGGGAGCGGGAGAGGAGCAGACAAAACACCAACCCAGGACAGTCTAATTTTGTTTATCTTTGCTTTTGACAGCTGAATTCCCCATATTAGGCTATGTTACACAGATTAAGAGATTACTAACAGAACCTGTTGACACAAACCCCCTTCTCTATCATAGTGCCCTGGATGTAAGAAGATGTGTATTATTTTCCAGAAAGCATTTTTAAAAATCCAATGGAAATCCAACTTGCAGCAAGTTCATCCTGGATCAGGAAGAGCCAAGGGTTAAGCAGGCCATAACCTGCTCAGAGGACTTTGAACTAAGCAACAGCTCATGTGCACATGCAAATCCCATCTGCCTCATCTGGAAAGTAGATCATCACACTAGAAAAAATGGCAGGGGCATGTCTAGATTTGGGAATTTGATCTATAAAGATTAATTCTTTATGATTGCTGAGGTTCTTGTTTGTTGTAGCTTTTTTAATTTTTTCTTTGAGGATTGCACTGTACTGGAGGAGGCTTCAAACAATGTAATGTAGATTTTAGCACTGTGCTAGCAACTAAAAAGTGAAAGTAAAAGTTTCAAAGTGAAGCTGTGCTATTAAGTAATGAGGCTGAGAAGCTGGACATTCTTTGCAAATTTTATGGCCCAAAGAGAACAAGTTCAAGATTTCCATTAAATTATAGACAGACAGCTAGAGACAGCCAAACACTCTCAGTAAGTAAATCAGCAGGACCAAAAAGAAGTCTCCAAGAACAGTCAGTCATGGGCTGAAAAAAATTCTGTTGAATGTTGTTGAATATACTGAAGAGTAGTAATATTATTCTAAAACAAGATATAAGTTGGTAACATACTACCTTCCCCCAGGTTTGAATACCAATGCCTGCATTTCTACAAACTATGCATGCAGCAGTCAATCTGCAAATGCACAATAAATTCACTGAGTCCAGACAATATTTGATTTGTAAATTTCAACTGTATTTCACGTGCATAGTAAATATCTAATCCTTTCCATAACTGAAGAGTAAACAACAAAGAAATAGGTAAGAGTAGACTGCCTTCCTCAAGGTAATCATTCATCTCACAGCTAGTTTTTGGCTGGCATCTTGACAGCATACTAAATTTCAGAAGCTGATGCAAGGTAGATGAAATACTCTGGTGGTAGCAGTTAACTCTTTCCACCACTCTTCCATAGCTATTCCCATTGTGCTTCAAAGGAGATAACTGAGGGCAAGCTACAGAGCAATGCAACTGTGTGGACATGGATGCAAATCAGTTCTGAAGGTGCAATACCATGACACAGGTGGAGCTTTTGCCTTTCCTTGCTTTTGACTCTTTTGAGTACTTCTGACCAAGAATCACATTTTGGGTTTATATTTGTGCATCAGCTTTAGAACAGAAATCTGATCCATCACCACTATTACTGTGGTTACTTGGTAGTAATCCACACCAAAAATTTATTGTCATTACTAAGAAGAGATCTCCCTTCCTGCTGATCTGGGGGTGGGAGAGGATTACTTCAGTATTGCTAAAGAGCTGAGCTAATTAGCACTACCATTTCTCAGTCCTATGCAATGTATTGTTTCCCATCACTTCAGTCAAGCTCTCTTGAAAGAATACTGCCTTTCCCAGATAGTAAGGAAGTGCTGTCTGTGACAGTAAGGCATTTCTCTGTGTTTGTATTGAAACCCCCTACAAATGCTGCCCGTGGCAAAACTAACATGCTCCAAGGCTACACTAAGGTTTCACTTTTTGTGGTTATTTTGTTAATAGCTGCCCAAAGCAACTTGAAGAGATGTTCAGTGTTAATTATATCCATAATCACCAAAATTTCTACTTTTGCTTGCAAAAATCTATCAGTAAAAACCAATTAACATCTAAAACACTGTGTATGCATCACCTTTCCAATATGGAAGCATTTTAACTAAAAAAGAACAATTACAGTTTACCATCACTCAAAAGGCCATATATTATAGGTGTTCAATAGTCACTAAATGCTACTCAAATCCAGTAAACCTCATTGAAAAAAATGACAAATACTTATGCCTTAAAGAGTGAAAGGTCAAATTATTTTTCTGCTTACCATCTCTCAATACAAATGCAGACTCACAAGGAATATATTTTATGGGGGAAAAAACAAAAAACAAACAAACAAACAAACAAAACAAAACAAAAAAAAAAAAAAAACAAACAAAAAACAACCAAAACCACCCCAGCAGCAATTGAAACTTGCAGAGAAATTTCCCTACAGATTCTTTTACCAGACCACGTTAAAGTAACTATTTCAACCTTTGCAGCAACCATCAGCCATCAACAACTCTAGCAACAGTAGGGAAAACCTGTCAAAAAATTGTATATTAATCAGTTTTTAAGAAACAGGTGCTTATGTGTCCTAAGTCATTATTGAAAATACTAGCAGTCTTTGTAAACATAAGAAATTCTAGTTTCATTTCTATATTTATCTGCTGAAAATTAGCTCTAAAAACTTGCACTCTTGATAAAGATACCAAGATTTACTACAATCAATAAAAACAATAAATGATGTGAACAGCACAGTTATAAGAAAGACATGTTGAGAAAATTCTCTCTAGTGAAAAAAAAAGTTTGGCAGTTAAATGTGAAAGATGATAATTGAATGGAAATATATATGAAATCTCTGTTTTTTGCACATTTTCTGTTCTTTATAACCAATTTTTAACAGGAGTTCAAAACCTGAGAATTTTACTACTAAACATGGGTTATGAGGATGGAGTTGAGGGACCAGGCTCAAGTACAACTCAGCCTCCAGGTTGGCGACTCTAAGTTACAACCAGGATACCAGGTTATTTCACACCTTTTCATAGAGAACTTCAACACTTTCCCATTAGACTGAAAAGGTTACACACACACACATATATATTTTTTTTTTTTTTTTTTAATTTAGGTTTTTTAAGGAAACACCTTGAAGCTTTTCTCTCTCTCTGGCCCTCTTCAGAAAAAGTAAAAAGACAATATCCAAAGAGTGCTGGATGTATTAGCCAAGGTGGGGAGGAAGGACATAAGTGTGTGGGACAGTATTTGGGGCAGTATTTTGGCATGTGCAAAAATGAGTAGGTCTTCTGCCTACAGATTTTAGGTCCCTGATACCAAGAATAGAGACTGTGATTTTCATAGTAAAGGATTATTTTTTAATCAAGTACAGGAATCCCTCTAAGACCCCTAGCAACCACAGCATTTAAAAGCCTTGTATTTGCTGATGTACATAGTCAGGGATATTAGCTCCATGGGCCCTAGACTTCAGATTATATTACAGAAAGAAAACACATGTAAGTTTCCCAAATCTCAATATATTTGAGGGGCAGAAAAAACACATATAATACTTGTTTTTACTTGCCTTGCAGTTACACATAATTTATAATTAGTGTTTTCATCTCATGTCTAAATGGGGTACAGAAGAATTGAGAGGATATGGTTGAATGTAATCTGCAACAAAACATTAAGCAAAGTGAACAATAACAGGAATTCAGAGGCACCTATTGCAATTAATAGCTAGTTGGGTGGTTGAGTGTTTTTCTCAAAATCAAAAAGGATAAACTCTGTAGGAGGGGGCACACATGGCAGATTAAACCAATCAAAGATGGGCTGCCTTAGAACCCACAATGCTCATGTTCTAGAAGTGGTTTCAGAAAGTCCTTGTGCTGCAGCAGCCACCTTGTGCTTGTGATTTTCATTTTCCTGGACCTTTAGCCTGAAAAGCAAGCTGTTCTGTATTACTGTGTAGATGGGAAGGACAGCAAGGAACATTTTAAGCTAACTATGAAATTACACCCAGAAATTGCTTTCCTTATTGTTACAGAAAATAGTCCTGCTGTTTACAGCAGACCTGTGTCTGCAGATGAAGAAAAAGAATCCATACACATGATACAAATATTTTGCACTGGACATTACTATTCTACACTTACATGACTGTGTTAAATTGGAAAGAGATGGAACCAGTTCAATCCTTAGAAAAACCACAAGACCACCATAATGAAGAGTCACAGTTTATGCAGGTCCACAAATCAGTCCATCACGACATGGAACACTGAGATAAAATTGCACTTGAGCGTAATTAAGGACTAAAAGGATGATTAAGGCTAGTAATTCTGCCCCATTAAATAAGAACTGACAGACAGAGAGGTCTTGAGGCAAATGCCTGACATTTGAATCTGGCAGCTTGCAGTTCACTTGGAAGGAATACAGAGTGGATGTGAGAAGCTAAAGAGTCGTAATGGGAAAAGGCAAAATTGCAAAGAAAAACTGCAACCATAGTTCAAAGCAGGATTGACAGCCATGACTGTTGCATCTTGAAAGACTTTTTAAAGCTTGCAGCATAAGAAAGCAATGTATCATACTTAGAATTATAGAATGTGGAGAGTTGGAAGGGACCCACAAGGACTAACCATCGAGTCCAGTCTCTGGCCCTATACAGGATACCCCAAGAGTCACTCCATGTACCCAAGAGCATTGTCCAAACACCTCTTGAACTCTGTCAGGCTTGATACTGTGACCACTTCTCTAGGGAGCCTCCTCCAGTGTGAATCACCCTCTGGATGAAAAACCTCTTCCTGAGACTTAACCTAAGCCTCCCCTCACTCAACTTCATGCTGCTTCCTTGAGTCCTGTCACTGGTCACAAGAGTGAAAAGCTCAGTTTTCTCATTTTTTTAAAAACTTTTTTCCCAGCTTAGGACATTTGAGGGCAGCTCTCCCAAAATGTGTCACTCTGGTCCTTTTACTCATGTCCTGGTTGTTCACAGAAACTGTTGGTGGCAAGTCAATTCAAACCTCTGTAAATTTTACCTTAGAATTTTAAGGGTGGTTGGTTTTTTTTGGTGGTGGGGTGTTTGTTTGGTTGATTGGTTTTGGTTTTGTTTCTTCTTGTTTTTTGGGGTTTTTGTTATTTTTTTGTTGCTTTGTTTTGTTTTGTGTGAGGTTTCTTGTGCTGATTTTGGTTTTTATTATCTTTCAAACAAGAGTCACATGACCTGGACTTTTAATTTCTTTTTACATATTCCATTGTGTATTTCTGGCATGTATAATGCACCAGAAAGTGGGTCTGCTTCAAATAACACATTATAACTTACAGTTTTTGAGTGGGTTTGAGATCAGACAGCTAAGTAAAATCAAGCCATTCATGGCCACAAGAGAAATCTAAAGGGACAACATGAAGGCTTGGTCCAGAACTTTATATGTTTAGGAATATCTGAATATATGTGATCAACAAGAAAATCAGGATGATCACTTTTGGAAGACAAAGTAGATAAGAAAGCATCACTGGAGCAGCTGTAGTGCATTCAAATATAAATTCATCATATGAAACTCAGACTTGACTAGGGCAAAATGCAAACGAATTTGGAAACAGAAAGAAACATGAGAAACTAATGCCAAACTGCATCAATAAACAAGTAGCTTACAAAGAGACACCTTCCATTCAGAGCAGACTCTGGAAAACAGTTTTGCGAGAACAGAATCTAAAATGTGATGAAGGAGATGGATTCTTCATTCCTCCAGTATTTTTATTTTTAGAAGTTAAATGCCAGGATTTTCTAGTTTTAACACATTGAACAGATTAAACATTAAACATTTAACATACTGACAATGAAAGAAAATATATTCTTTCTTGTGACTTCTACGAAAAGACTTGGTAAGTCTCAATTTCAGCTGACCACTATTCCCCAGTGATGCCTCACACCAAAACACCTTACAGTTCTTAATGTCAGAGAACAGTCAACATTATCTAAAAAGCCATGAAGCAACTGATCAGACTGCTAATAGAGCCTAATAAATTAATCAGCTCCCCAAATAATAAACATGTGGGATTAAATGACTGTACAAAGTTTGGAAACAAAACACAGCTACTCTACCTCAAGAGTTATCATGCTTGACACCGGCATTCCAAAAAAATGTGTGGGAAAAGAGCTATCAAGAAATACCTGGCTCCCAAATTAATGCCACAAAATCAGTTTGTAAGTTTCTGTAACAGTGGCAACCTACATCTAATGTTACAACTGTAAAGATTATACCTGAAGCTGCTCAAGTCATTTCTGCATTCAGGAGTTACTTCCACACTACTCTTGCAGAGGAATACAACCAAGGAACACACATGACCTACTCCTTCTTCCTTCTGTTGCACTGTCACTACAAATCCTTGAAATAACGTAGGAATTCTAGTCTTAGATCCATACCAATGCATCCAAAATATTACCTAACATTTCATTTGGCCACCAGGAAATCATAAAAGTTCACTAGGAAGGTGTGTTCACATACACTGGTAAGTAAGTAAATATACTGAGAAGACCAATGGAAGTGACTAGAGAGTCAGAAATATTGACATGCAAAGAAAAATATTTGAAAATTAAAGATACAATTTCCTACAGAGGATTAAGTGACATCACAGACAGCCACTGGGATACTAAAAATTACACATAATATTTATATGACTGATTTTATAATTATTAAAGTATTTGAAATTAATTTTAAAAGAAGTAACAATAACAGTTTTTAAAAAAGTAAAGACAAGACTGTGTCTGAGTATCATGAAACACTGCTTGGCAATAAGACCATCAAAGCAGCACAAAAGTATCCCAGGGGAACTAGTGGAATCTCCATCATCCAGGATATTTAAAACCAAACTGGACAAAATGCTGGAAAATACTCTGTAGGAAATAGTCCTGAATTTGTAAGAAGACAGACTGGATGACCTAACAGTTTTTTTTCCATCTGTAATGTCTATTACTCTGCAATTGTCTCATGTCCTCAATTCACACATTAAGCAATCCCCACATAGCTACAAATGGTTTGGTTCCAAAGCTCCCACTCTTTCTTTACTCATCATTTAAGACTAGCAGAGCAGATGCTACTTAGGAATGAAAATGTCCATAGCAAGACCAGCAATGAGGAACAAAAAACAATTCTGAGGCCTAACCATGTAATTTCTCTCACATCAGCCATTCTCAAGCTGTGTTAGTGCACACAATGTAAAAGGGTACCATTAGGGGAATACAAACAGCCTGAAAATGGTTTGCAGCTCACCTCAGAGTTCTGCATTTTTAGTATAACTTGAATTTGCGACATCAGCATTGTTAAATCCTGCTGCAAACTACTGTGTATCTCAGAAACTGATGAAAAATAGTACTGTAAAATCTCAACCCCACTGTCTCAAGCTCTACATTGATGACAGCTTCTTTCAGCTACAATAATAATCTAAGCAGTGTCTACCTCTGATTTATTCTCATCAATCTTGTCTGTGTTTACAAGTCTTATTTACATACGGCAAGCTGCACCAGGAAGAGGGAAGACATTCATTATTACAGACTTTACCCCCAAAGTTCTTTTTATAGCTCTATAATCTGCAGTTTTACTTAAATAGGGAAAAATCAGAAAAGGCATTCTGTGATTAGGGATGGCTATTCTGTTTTCATAATGGAGAAATCAATCAGGTTTCATATTTACAAATGAATGTGTTTCTAAGCATGAATTTGCATAGTGTGGGAAAAGACTCATGTATTTCTATCCCTCAATACAAACCAGTAGAATCACACCTTGCTTTTTACCAGAGGTGGTGTTTTAAATTTTTAAGGGCCCTTTTAGTCCCACAATAGCTCTATTGTGTTGTTCATCATAAGGAACATGCCATATGTAAAACATCCTAGTTAGAATTTTACTTGTTTTGAACCACATTTATTTAATACAGATTATTATTTGACTGGTTTCAGCTTTCTAAATCTGAAAAATTTACTTTGAAAAGTTTTCAAAATACTCAATTGAGTACTATACTATCAAGTAATAACTATTGTTTCTTTGTAAAGCACATAAAATTTAATAATATTTGATGCTTTTTACTTTTTGTATCAATGTTACCATGCTTTTTACATTGTTTTCCATTTTGCGTCCTTTTACATTCACACAGGGAGAATTGATCCATTAGCATAACTTGAAGTCCTTCCTGGCACAATGTACAGGACGTTGCACATGGCATGCATATTTCAACTTGTTTACATAATGTAATTATGAATTTATATCACTAGATATTATATCACTGTATGCTCATATCCATGGCCATGTTTATTCCAGAATAAAAATATCCTCAGATCCATAGAGATATGTAATAGTTATCAATTTAGGATACAGTATTTTCCTGTATATCCACAATTTGTATTGTATCTGGTGTAAATTGCACATTTTTAAAATAGGGATATTTCCATTGAATGAGAGGATCCCAGGATAGTTTGGGTTGGGTGTTGTTTTGATCCTTTCTAATGACAGAGGAGCAAGTGAGTGCTCTATAGATTATGGATAGAATCCTGAGGTCTAAATATTCCTTGAAACAAGATGAAAACCAAAGAAGGTTAAATGTTGACACAAAAAAATTGATGTATTTAATAGTAAAATGAGAAAGAAAGAAAAACAAAGAAATAAGAAAAGGGATGGAGGGCTGTCAGGGGTGAGGGGGGGCCTCAACAACACTTTTTAGGGTTCCACTGATATTAGGGCTACAATGGCAAAATAGAAGAGCGGTGCGATGACCTCGACTTGCAACATAAAATACTTTAATAGTATAATATATAATATTACAGTGAAAACAAACGTGGCACAAGACCCAAGAAACTGAACACTAACCAGAGTAGGGGTCAATGGTTGAAGACAAAGGGAAAGGGGTGGAGTCGAGGTTAGGGTGCAATGGGTATAGGGGAAAGTGGTGCAGAGGAGGGGTAAGGGAAGGCAGGGTCCAGTGGGGTGGGCTGGGTGGGACACTGCATCAATTGAGGACCAATGTGGATACAAAGAAGAACGAACATTCTGGGGGCTGGGAGTGGCAGTGATGACTGGAAAATGAAGGTCGGGAATATTTATGAGGCATTATCATGGGCAATCCTGTAACTCCTTGATACAACAACTGGGCTTGCCACAACTCAGATACCTGCCAAGGCCTAGGGTTGGGGTACAGGGCTTCTTTGGTAATCTGATCTGGAATGTAGAGTGGGCTGACTCCCACAGAGAGCTGGGAGATGGAATAGGAGGAGAAATTAAATAGAAACCTATTTACACTCTGTAGATCCCAATAATATCTTGTTGATCTTTGCTAGGTGGTTATCTTGCTAGTGATGGTTCCCCACCAAAAAAACATAGAATCCAATGAATTAATACACATTTAGGGCAGGCATTGTTACCGGGCCCCCCCACTTCCCGAGGAGGGCAAGTTTGACATTTTCTCTTGCAAGGGTTCGGGTCAGTTGCATCATTTTGCATCATGTGCAGTGCATCATCTGGGGCAGGGTCTGAGGTACACTTTGGGGGCCTTGGATGAACCATGACACCCCCTCAGCTGCCACTCATGTAAATGTCCTGTAGATGTACCTTTCCCATGGTGTGGGGCCCAGCAGCTGAGCCAGTTTGTGTAAGGGAGGATGGGCATTCACTACCTCTCACCAGAGGCTACTTTACCCAAAACCTCTCCTCCTCCTCCCTGGGTTGGGAGAGGGAGGCTATGCAAACCTGGCAGTGGATAAGCCTGGGGCTATGGCTTCCACCCTGAAGCTGCTGGGCTTGGCTCTTCAAATGCTCTCAGCCTTATCCATTACTTTCCAGACTTGAGATGCTTTGAGCAATAGTGTCACTTATTGTTATCTTGAGTAGCCTTAGGCAGTTTGACTCACATTTCAGGGTTTCAGCCAGGAGGCCCATTCAGCTTGTGCTTCCATGGTGCAGCTTCGTTATACAACATTGCTATAATAGGCAAAATCTCACAAAAATGCTTAAGCCATAAATCAAAACATTTCCCTCTCTGACAGTTGGAAGGGATCTTCAAGATAATGTAGCTCCAAATCCTCTGCCATGGGCAATAACACCTTCCACTAGACTAGAATGCTCCAAGCCCCATCCCACCTGGCTTTGACACTGCTAGGCTTTGGCACCTGCACCATCTCTGGGCAATCTGTTCCAGTGCCTCACCACCACACAGCAGAGAATTTCTTCCTAATATCTAATCTAAACTTACTTTCTTTTCATTACTATTATAAATTAATGCTACATACTCTTCTCATACAGTGTAAAGCAAAACCAAAAACCTGTTTTCTAAAGTGTGTTGCACATTTAACTACAAAGCTAAAATATTAAATTTAATTATACATTTATTATTTATATCTAAGCAAAACGGATAAAAATTATTTTCTACTTCCCTTTAGAAGCTTAAAAATATCATTTAAAAAAACGTATCAAAAATATGAGATGTCTGACAAGTGAAAAAATCCTGGTCAAAATCTCAAGTTTATACTAAAAAATTTAAAATAGAGGTACACAATGAGGTTATATGTAGCACCTTGTTTGAAATGGAGAAACATCAGAACCCCTGAAATAAATCTTGTGATTGTCTTAAAAGCAATCCAGGAAGAAAAGCTATTATAATCTGCACAGAAATAAAAAGTTTACTAAACCAAATTGCTATAAAAATACAACATAGACAAACTGAATAAAAATGAAACGCCAAAATTAACTATTTAATTTATCTTTTCTATTTACCACCCATGAAGGTTAAAAGAAAGCAAAATAACTGGGATGTTATCTTGTTTTTTTTAACAGCACTTGTTCCAAATTACTATATGATGTTAATTATGTGTTCCAGGAAACATTCTGCAAAAAGCACCATGCAATATGGCAATCATGGCTTACAAAAGATGCAGAAAACAAACAAAAAAAATTACTACTCACAACATACAACAACATGTAACAGAAAGTCTACAGCTTTGTATGTACAGGATAAAAATTATCTTATTTTTAACATATTAAGAACAAATGTTGCCATGCTAAAACCAAACATTAAAATAAATAAACTAGACATGTCTTGTTTTGACACTAAAAAATAAAGATACCATGTTCTATAGTTCCTTATTTTCCACTCTTGATTTTGTTTTGTAGAAAGGAACACAATCTCTTACGGTATCTCATTTATATATACTGAATTCCAAGTATAAATCACAGAAATAATATATACATAGATGATGAATATATATGTTATTTATATAAGTTAAGTGGCAAATTTAAAATTTATTTGAAGTTTTCAAGCTACTTGTCCTTTAAATGAAGGGACCTAGAAGAATGCTTCATTTTAAAATATTTTTCAACATTTTTTGCATTTTAAGTTTTTCTAGACTTCAGGGCTGAAATGGAGAAACTGTTTGCTTATGCGGGGCATTGCCTTTTGTAAATTCATCACTCCAACAGGATAGCTGGCAAAGCTACCTCCTAGAATTCTAGAAAATGGTCTCTGGGTAGAAACACCAGACATGCCCAAGAGTGATACACTACTTGTCAGTTCAGCTAAAAATTACACAATACACAGCTAGAGCTAAAGAAAACTTCAAAAAATTATATGGCACTTGGATAGCATACTCTATCTAGTAATTTATAAGCACAGTCAAGATTGCTTCAGATCGAGAACAATTTGCCTGTAAATGGTATTTCAGTTACTTGCATAGGTTCTTGTGGGTTTAGCTCTTAATTTTGAATGTTGTATTTGAGGAAACCACATTACAATTAAATGAGGTGGAGGTAAGCATTGCTACCCATATGCAAATGCAAGTCAAGACTTTTTTTTAGAAGACTTTTCAAAAATCATCTATTATCCCATATTCAAATGTAGCTTTATGCATGTGTAAACATTGTTGAGAAGCTGCAAAACCTGAACATTGACTTGCTGCCTCCTCATAAGGAGAAAGTGATTATTTGAAAAAATGCTGCTTCTTGCAACTGAAAGCTGCTTCTCCTTCCAGGGTTCAGATGGCTGCTTCTCATCTCTACTGAGACTGACTTCCATGACAGGAGAATGAAGAATCTCCCAAGGAGGACAGGAGCATTTCTCTCTTTCCCAGCATAGAAGAATGAGGGAGGATGATGATGAAACACTTTCCAATGACACCAGAACTCAGCATCAGCTTCTTTTCCCTTACTCCACACTCCCATCCTATGTTCTTGTTGATGCACTGTAAACTTACAGACCAGGTTTCCCATCTTTCAGTAAGGTAGTCATTTCTGTATACTTATCCATGGGAAACATGGAAAAGGATTCACTACATCATATGAATGCCCTGATAAAAGGAGACATGCTCAGACTGTAAATGAAGGATGAAGCAAATGTCTTTCCATCTGCAGCTAAGGTATTTTACTTTCTTATTGAAGAAAGACATACTAAAGGAGCTAAAGGGATGCTGGAGTGGTCACCCTACATTCTCAATCAAACCTTTTACCTCTAAAAAGATAAACCAGATATGATTAACTATACTGATAGTCTATACCTCTACCAACTGCACACAAGTTGCACACAACTGCACACAAATATGAGAGGCAGAGTCATATTAGCATCATTTTTAGCTGGTTACTCTTTTTTATTGATTTGACCAGGAGTAAAAATAAATTTGTCTGTCAGACACAACATAGATGCACAAAATCCATAATCTCACTAAACAAAAAAACTAGCTAAAAGGAAGAGTTCCCCAGAAAAGTCTTATAGTTGCTCCAAAATAAAACAAAATGTGTTAAACATTTAATTAATGTTTCGTCCTTGCATGAAAAGGAGAAATTCCTAAAAAATAAAATCCTTTTAAGAAAGTCAACTGCAACTCCAAGGGCACAGTAAGGCCATGCAACATAATGTTCACATTAGAGACAACGAAATTAACACTATATCATCAGCTAATATATTTACATGCCATATTAAAATAATATATAGAAGCAGTAGTTTCACTCCTAATAACTTCATTAGTAGCACACTGTGAAGGGGATTGCATTGCAAGTTGCAGATATGCTTTTAGAATCCCCTCACAGCTCCTATTTTCAGTATCTTCCTACCTATGGAACATCATTCTGCATAGCTATCTAAGAAATGAATAACAGGTCTTCTGTCACAGTATCATTCATGTTCAGGTCTACTGTGTTCTTCCTTTACCTTCCTTGATAATTATTTTGCTCTTTCTCACATAGGTAAGAGGTCAAATTGTACATTTAGAGGACTTAAGACTATGAAAATCATCATGATCATTGATTCCAAATTATTCCAAATTAAATCTATAAAATCCTGCTAACAGAACAGTTTATTGTACTGAATGACTTACAATTCCTGTTTGAAGGACTTCAGACTCCAAAGAGCCTATCATATTCCTAAACCATTTGTTCCATTGGTTAAGTAGCCTGAGCATAAAATTCTTATCTAAATCTAACTTCACCTAACATGCATCAAACTGCTCAGCTTTCTACCAGATGCAAGAACCTACCTCCAGAAACTTCCTCTAGGTTGCTGTAAATTTTACTTAATTCTGTTCATAGACTTCTTTAGTTAAATTAGCATTCTAGTTTATCTCAGTCGTAGTGATACAATTAATGCAATTTAGCAAATATTTTTGAGAAATGGTAAATCTAAGCTTATGGAGAAATGTATGGGCAAAACATGCACACAAAAGCAGAAAGTCAGAATAACAAGTAACCATAAAGTTGGAAAAATTATCTTAAAACTTATTAATCTGGTTTCTAAAAAAATCATTGGACTGAGCAATTTCATTATACTATTCTTGCAAAATATTCAGCTGTTTGAAGCAAAATTGTATTTTGATAATTTAGGTCATTTATAAAGACCTGAAATATTCACAAATGAATTGAAAACAAAGGAAAAAAATAATTTAAAAAGTCATTCAAAATTTTGGCATTTACCGTGATTTAATATACTCATTCATTCCCAATCTTTCAACATTATTTCATCACTCCTTTATTCCTAATTGTCATAATAAGCATGCCTATGTAAGTTAATATGTACTGAAAAAAAACCAACTAAACAGAATGAAAATATTTAAAATGTAGCCCCAAGGAACAGCTGAGGAAAAGAGCAAGGTTTCATACTTTTATTAAAAGTTTAGACTGAACTGCAGGTTAAAGGTTCTGTAACAAACTAACAACATGATTTCCTTTAGGGTATAGTTTTTGGACGGTTACCAAGACAAATTTTAGCTCCTTGTACAATTCTAACCCTGTTTGCTATACAAACTTCTTTGCCTCATTCAACTCCTTCCATAAACTCATGACTGCCATCAAGACTGGAAGAAGTCAAATTATTTTTCTAACTCACAGTGAAAATACAATATTTATCATTTTCTACAACTCCAACCTTTTCCCTATGTAAACAGGATTTTGTCTCCTTTGCAAAACACCAACATAATTTCAAGTATATAATGAATAATTATTATATCAATACTTCAAAATTTAAGGTCCTATACCACATTGGAATTTATAAATTTCCTACAAGAGAGCTAAAACAGTGTCATGTTTGACCAAACCAGATTTCACATGAAACTAATAACTATACAGAGTTAAGGCTGAAAATTAAATGACTGAAAAAATGCTGAAACCTTTTAATGACAAACAGAAAAAAAAAAAATAAAACTCAAAAGGGTATGGAACCAGGAAATTATTTTCTGGAACAAACTAAAAATACTATCAGGATAAAAATATAAAAACAAAGTGACCTATCCAGTTATAACCAAGGTAAAAAATGAGACACTGTTCAGACAGAGGAGTTTTTCTGAAGTGTTACACTAGTCACAATAAAGTAGGTAATTTGAGAGAACTCTGAATGAACAAAAAGCTGGAATTTTAACAAGAAAATTCACATGTTGACCAGAACTTCATATTCCTAGAAATTCTGAACCAAATATAAGTCCTAAACATTTTTTTTAAATGAGGAAAGTTAATTGCATAGTTAGGAATTATAACAGCTGTTCCATAAGAAAGAAGAAGCACTGATTATAAATATAAGATTAAGATAGGACCTCAAATGCAGCTTCTCATCTGGCATCCCCTCAAGGCCCTTCACCATTTTTATTGCCTTCCTTTGGACACTCTCTATAATAGCTTAATGTCTTTTTTTATATTGCGGTGCCCAGAACTGCCCCCAGCACTGGAGGTGAGGCTGCCCCAGCTCAGAGCAGAGCAGGACAATCCTCACTCTTGCCCAGCTGGCCATGCTGTCCCCAATGCCCCCCAGGACAGGGCTGGCCCTCCTGGCTGCTGGCTCAGATTCCACCAAACAGGACTCCCAGGTGCCTCTCCATGGCTCTGCTCTCCAGCATCTCATTCCCCAGTCTGTACACACATCCAGGGTTGCACCATCCAGGTGCAGAATCCTGCACTTTCCCTTGCTGATGTTCATATGGTTGGTGATTCCCCAGCCCTCTGATATGTCAAGGTCTCTCTGCAGGGCCGCCCTGCCTGCAAAGCAGTCAACAGCTCCTCCCAGTTTAGTATCATCTGTGAACTTGCTCAGCATCTCTTCCAGTCCTGCATCCAAATCACTCATGAAGATGTTGAAGAGCACAGGGCTGAGGATGGAGCCCTGTGGAACTCCACTAGTGACAGGTCTCCAGTCTAATGTCACTCTCTCCACTGTAACCTTTCGTGCCTGACTCATGAGCCAGATGCTCACCCATCCCATGATGTGTTTATCCAGAAGGATCCTGTAACAGATGGTATCAAAAGCTTTACATAAATCCCTCGATCAGCTGGGTGGGTTACTTTGTCATAAAAGGAAATCAGGTTTGAAAAGAAGGACCTTCCATTCATGAACCATGTTGGCTGTGACCAATGACTGCCTTGTCTTTCAAGTGTGCTGCCAGAAAAATCTTCTGCATAACCTCACCAGGCACTAAACTGAGTCTTTAGGCTACGAGGCCTGCAGTTTCCAGGGTCATTCTTCCCGCCCCTTTTGAAAATGGAGACAATGTTGACCAGCTTCCAGTCAACTGAGACCTCTCCAGATTCCTAACAGGATAAGAAAATCATTAAGAGAAGCCTCATTATGACATTAGTGAGCTCTTTAGCTATTGTCAGATAAATCCCATCATGCTCTATAGATCTATAGGGATCTAGCTACAACAGCAGATCCCTTATAATTTCAGGGTTAACTGGGAGTCTATCCTTGTCACACTCATAGTCCTCCAGTTCAGGGTACTGGGGCCCATTCAGTCCATCACTGGTGTTCAAGACAGAGGAAAAGAAAGCAATAAACCTCTTCACCTTGTCTTTATCCCTGTTTGTGGGGTGATCATCCTCTAACATGCCCACATAACTTCTGCATTGACTTTTGCCATTAACGTATTTTAAAAAACCGTTTTGACTGTCTCTCACATTTCTGACCAGCTACTCCAACTGAGCTTTGGCCACACAAATCTTCTCCCTAGAGTGGCAATTAACATCTCTGTATTCTTCCCATGTCACTGGACCTTGCTTCTACAGGGTATATGCCTCCCTCTTCTATCTTATCTCCAAAAGAAGATCCCCACTTAGCCAAGTTGGCCTTCTGCTTTGTCTGCTTGACTTCTGACATTTTGGAATTGCCTATTCCTGTGCCCTTAAGATGGAATTCAGCACCTGCAAGAGCATTTTCCAAGCAGACCTAACTAGTTTCCTGAGAAGCCTGAAATGATCTTCTCATGCCCAAGGTTGAAGTTTTGTTGGCACTTTTCCTGCTGTCAACAGAGATTTTAAACTTGACTGCATGGCCCCTCTGGCCAAGATGGCCACTAATCTCTGCTTCGCTCACCAGATCCTCTCTGTTAACAAGTTACAAATCAAGGAGGACATCTCTCCAGGTTGGCTGTCTTAGTACCTGCACCATGAAGTTGTCATACAGGTGTTTTAGGAGTCTTCTGGACTTTTCTTATTATTAACACTCGAAAGAGCTATCACAAATTCATGTTTGTTCACAATCAATCGCCTCAAGTAAAATTCCCCAACTCCAGATTACGACGGTTATTACCTTAAATTTCAATACAGTGACTTAGTTCTACTAAGTTTGAGAATGTGAGCTTCCAAAGATATTAGCTGTTGTGGTAATCAGTAAATGGAAGGACCGGGGGACAGAAAAGTGAGAAAAATGTCTATTAATTCCCTGGCCAACAGTAGAACAGGGAGACTTTAGATGTTATTCACTTTGACAACAACCAGCAGCTCATTTAGCACAGGAATTCCTTGGAATAAGTATGAACACATGATGCCTTTTGCCCAGCCAACAGAAGCAAAAGGAAGCTGAGGGTACTACAAGCATAAGTTAAAAAAAAACACGAGAAAGATATAAAGATAAATTATAAAGATAAATGCAGAATGATTCAAAGTATTTCAGAGTGAATATATAAGGATATATAAATAAATAAATAAATAAATATAAATATATATATATATATATTTAGAAAGCTCTAAAGAGATCTAAGGGTACTATTAAAAGATACCAAAGGAAGAGGGAGGTAGCAAATAGCTGGATTTTACAGTGTCAGGATGGAGGAGATATACAATACTCACTCCCTGCCCTTACCCCCCAAAGAAAAAAAGGGTAAAAGAAAATCCATTCATTACTTTTGACTGAAGAAAGTATTACATTACTCTAACAATACAGAAATAATATAGAAAATGAGAGGTATGGGTTATGTTGTCAATGTGACAATGTATGCTTTAACTCCATGGTGCTCTGGCCAGGAAGGATGGGCAGACAATGGGGTACCACTCACCCTTCCTGCAGCTGCCAGTGTAAGTAGTCAGGAATGCAGGACACCTGTGACCAAGCACAAAGCCATGAGAAGTCTGCTTTCACATCTTTGTTCCCAAGAATGCTTACCTAACTGTGCAAGATCCACTCGTACACTCTCTCAGATTTCACTGTAAAAATGACAGAAAGTTATCTTTGATGACAATTACAGCAGCTTCCTTCAAGACTCATTTGCTAATTTTTTTTTCTAATAATTTTGATACTACTGATTCTATCCTTACTATTGGCAAGACACTCCTTATAAGACTGCATCACATTCTTACCTTTTACTGGGGGGAAAAAAGAAAGTATTTTACCAATAGAATATTTTAACAAGCTAATTAGTATGAACTTGAAAGCTATTAACTTGTTGAAAAAGCTATTAACATATTTTCATTATGATATCTTGCAAATTAAATATCTATGAGACTCCAGAATCAGGTCTTTATTCTGAGAGGAAATGTCTCTGCTAAGGAGATTAATTTTTTTCCTTTTAATTAGAAAAATAAGGTAACATGACGAATGTGTATGTTTCTCTCACACACATTTGTAAGTAGTGTTCACTGCACAGTAAATGGTTAAACACATCAGACTTTAACCTGTTATAAAACCTAATACTTCAGCTCCCCAAATAATAAATCCTTGCTTTTTGGCGTGTTCTACGCTCTCCTTTTTGTTAAAGAAAGGAAAGAATTACACATATGAACAGCAAGAAAAATGTCCATTTACTTAAAAATGAAGTAGAAAGAAAATGCTTTGTCCTTATCAAAAGTGAAGTTTTTTGCTTAAAAGAGTAAACCTCATCACCATTTAACACAGAAGTTTAAAATATTCATTCCATAAAGCCCTATCTCAAAACTGTGCTTCCATGAACCCTACAAAAATTCTCCCACCTTTGGACAAGCTGTGAGTCTTTATAAAATATGTTTTGCATATGCTCAGCAGAAAGTATCTTCCAAAAGTAAAAGTCTCTCTAAAAAAAAAAAAAAAAAAAAAAAAAAAAAAATCCCTCCTGAGTACTCTCCAAGCTGGAGATGAAGGAACTAATCTAGCCCTTTGTAGTTGCCTCTGTTCCAGGCTGTTACAATGCCAAAGACAAGAAGAGACAGCAAGGGAACATTTCCTTCTGGGCCTTTTGTTCCTTCACTAATTGAGCACTGAGAGTTCACAGATGAGAGAAGCATAAAAGAGGCAAGGAAAACCAAAGACAATTAGGTAGATTAGACAGACAACTGCTACTGGAACAATGATACAAAAGGTCAGAGGGAAAAAAAAAAAATCATCACAAGGGGAAGAAACTAAGATGAGACAGTTTTAGACCTGTATTTGCTCATGAAGGACAATGAGCAAAATCAGGACACAAAGTAAGGTAGGCATGATGTCAGGGACAGAAAAGCTGTATTAAACAGATGCTGCCAGCTGAGAGGAGGTAGAGGACAATTTTGAACCAATAAAACACACCCTTTTCAGAAACTGGAACTCAATCTGAGTTTGCAAATGAAACCAACCATCTCCAGTGGTCAGCAAAGCATGTGCTTTAATGTAACAACCTCTACAAGTTGCCCCCTGTATAGATGTTTATCATTAGTGCTCTCAAGTACCAGATGTCTGTGTTATCATAAGGAACTATGTGAAGATCAATATAATTCCACATCATGGATTTTTTTTAGTAGGCTTCACTTTAAAGCTTAGCAGTCTACATTGGTAAAATTACAATTTTTATGAGGGATCATTTTCTAACTGGATAATACTATTTCCCAAATTACTTTTATCTCTTCCTTCAAATCATAAGTCACCACTAGAGAAGTACTAGTATTACATATAAAACTGACAGAGTTGAAATGGCACCATCAGTGATGGGGCAAAAATTCTTTAGAGATCTTTCCAGTGCTTTTCAGGAAATATAATGACTGCCCCAAGCCAATAAATAATTCTATTGTTTGATAAAACATATACTGATTTTGTTCTTCCATAGAAAATTAAAATCTTACTGAATAAATGTGGGATACCAAGATTCCACTGATCATATGTAATGAGGTGAAAAGAACAATCTATTTAATTCCCTTACTAAATACAAATTAATTAAAAATATCTTTAACAGTAAGCCAATTTAAACAGGAAACCCATATTGTAAAAGCAATATTTGCATTTATCATGTTTTCCCTATCTAGAGAATCAAAAAATAAGAGGTAGATGTGTTTTGATCAATGAGGCCCCATTTTTTTCTATTCAATTCTTTCTCTATTTTTCAGTGTTGGGAGGTTCATAAAAGAGTGTACCTTCTTCCTCAGTTGCATGCAACACTAAACTGAAGTTTACAGAGAAGTTTAGACTTTAATGTTGGTCTTTTTATTATCATCAAATATAATGTAGACACGTGGTACTGCCCCGCTCTTGTGAAAACCGACACAAAGTAGGAGAAACTTATATAAAGTGCTGCAAAAGGATGCCAAGAATTCAAAATAAAAATTTTAAAATGAAAAGGATAAATATTAAAGGATGGTCTCCCCAAAATGAATGAGATCCAAATAAGAAAAACTGTATACCTTTCTTATCTCTAGCTATTGTTCTGAAAAAGAATCTTAAATCTAATTTTAGAGGAATGTTGACTGCAAAGCACAGAAGGCATATTTGCTGCATTAATAGGTACCATTTTACACTGTTACTTTCTACATTAAAACTGCATTTTACAGTGATGCAAAGAACTGCAAAGCTGAAAAGAGGGATTATAAAACAGAAAGGGTAGTCTTCAGTTAAAGAAATATTGCTATTGCTTTCCGAGGAGATTTATTTCATCCACCATATAGCATGTGTCAAGAGTTATGCTGATCCTTCACTAAGAGCTAAGTACCCTGATAGTTTTTACATTACCATGCACCACAATAGCAAGCCTTGACACTGGTTATAAGTGTCAGATGGAGCCTTCATTAATTGTCATCATCTTTAAGACATAAAAGAAACCCTCTCTTCTTGAATGTTATTACACAAAAAGTGTACATGTTATCTATATACAGCAAGTGCAAAAATGCTTTGTATTGTAATAATAATCATTTAGAATATATGGGGTAGAAAGTGTACTATTGTTAAACTGTCAGTCAAAACCCTTGTTATACAAGGATAGAACATCACATCCATCTATAACAGCCTTTTCTGTCAGTCAAATGTGTTGTTCTATACAAATCTAGCATCAATTTGATTTTTAAATTGGCAGAGGCTCTAAAACATTATACTGATGTAAAAACCAATGTGATCTAAGTTGCTGTTGATATCAGAATACAATACAGGCTTCCTCTAACATCTAGTTCTGCTTCTGCTTTTAGACATCTGCAGAACATAGATGATTTTGCATACATAAGTACATGAATAGTCACTATTCCAAAGAAGTGTTTGGTAATAATCTCTAATTTGCAAAGTTTGTAAAAGAGTGATGAAATTATTAATATGGACCTCAAGAAACACTCCTGCTTATCCATTTCTTACCTTCACTCAGAATAAGATTAATCCTTTTATGTCAGCTATGTGTTTTAGGAAAATTGAGTAAAAAAGCCCTGAAGTCCTTCAGCATTTTTTTATGACATTAGCTACAGAATTAACTGAATGGAACACACTATTCACTCACAAAAGAATGCAGAGTTGGACTCCGTTTCTTGTCCCATGGAAAAGATGAACAAAAATTAAAAGCATGGTGAAATTTAAATTTTATTGTATAAAAAGTAGAAAATAATAAGACAAGTTCTGGTCTTTTTTAACCTACTCCCATGCACACCCTGACATCTACCATTTTTCTACTAAGTTACCAATTTTCTCACCTGGGTTCAACATAAGCCTGAGAAAGCATATCAAATCAATCTTTCCATAGACCACTAACAAATTTAATCATCCCATTTCTCCCATCTTTGAAGTGTGAAAGTAAAGGTAATAAAAACTACAGGTTACCAAAAACAACAATAAGTTGTTGAGTTACTTTTTTTTTTAATTTTTTTTTTTTTTTATTTCATACAGGAATCATTAATCTAGAGTGATTTATTAGCATGCTAAAAATAATTTGGGCATATGCAAAGGACCTTTTCCATTGCCATAATTAGTAACTTTTAATATACTTGGTATTCACGACAACTGAATGGAATACTACCTAATGACGAGGTTCTAAAATCTTCAAGAGCCCGGGGGGCAAATTGTTATTGAGATGATATCACCAATCACATTTTCACTTGAGGCAAGCTCAGATGGATTGCTACTGAGATGGTATCAGAAATCTGTTTTCCACTTGCACTGTTTCAGTAACAACTACAGTCAAAAATCAAGGATGCCAATGCCCAAACCATCTACATTTTCAGTATGCTAAAGCTGAGTTAAGGCACAAAATACAAGCTCATACTTTAGTTTACCACACCAGCTACCATTTAAAAGAACTGAGACTGGCTACAGTAACCCTCAGTATATCAGACACAGAACTAAAATATGTACAGGACTACTAAAAAGTAGTTTTCAAAGGCCATAATTTAAAAAAATCCCAATACCTTACTTTTATTTTTAGCCTCAACACATTAACTTTCCAGTAAACACCCAATATTTCCATGATTCATTTAAAATTTAACACTTAATTTAAAATTTTAAACACTAAAATTTAACACAAAAACTCTTATGAGGTCTTACTATTTCATTCATGTCAGAACTGTGAATGCTTAATACAAAAGCAGTTTCTAAAGCAATCAAGAATCTACACATAAAAAGTAAACATGTATAATTAACCCAATTAATATTTACAGCAGTATTTACTTAGGTAGTATGTCAAAGGAGGCTAAAAAAAGTAGGCAGCTTGCATACTGGTACTGTCTTTCTATTCTGAAGAACTGTGCATTGTATATATTCAATTGTTAGTTTCACATTTCACGTGGCCAGTAATGTTATGTTAACTGCTTGAGTTTATGTGCTTCTTAATTCAAGATTGAGTGGTTTTTATCCCTATCTCAATTATCATTTGAAATATCTGAACTGGTATTTGAAAGCTGGTCTACAATAAAAAGTGTCAACAGTCAACTACACAATTTATAGAATCATGGAATGGCTAAGGTCTTGTCCAGCTCCTGACTCAAAGCAGGTTATTAACAGCTGTGTCCAGTTGAGTTTTAACTACTTCCAGGGATGGAGACTCCATAACCTATCTGGGAAATCTGCTCCAGTATTTGATCACCCTTAAAATATGAGGGACAGAATAAATTACTCATTCTCAGTTAACCATTAAATTGACAAAAATAATATATGCATAGTAATTCTAGAGAAAAAAAACCAAAACAAAACAAAAACCAACACCTATTTTTTTTTTTGATGATGTTGCTTATTCTGCTTAGAATCTATAGATACTAGCAAAGCTTGGAGTTTATTTTTCCCCAAAAGTAGTTTGCTTCATAAGAGTGCAAGTTCTTGATACTGTAAAAAGACATAAGACACAACCATCTCTGGAAGTTTACAGTATGTCATCAAAGCAGAATTTAGGTCAAAGAATTTTAAATAGAAACACACAAATAACCTTGGAAATTCAGTTTCCCATGGTTACAAAATAGACCTGTTCATTCTTTTTAAATTAGCTAAGATTTGCTTTAACTTTCAACTTCCTTTAAAAATATCTTACATAGCCTAAAATATAACACTACCAATATTAACTGTTTCTTCTTTAAAGAGTACTGGAGAACTAATCACAAATTACTATAAAACCCCAAGGAAATTAACATTTGAAATTTACATGCAGAAGAAAATTTTGATCCATATATTTTATACACTGGAGTCAAATGTAAGGAAATATATTTACAAAACCATTCACAAGATTTTTCCAGGTAATTTAAATTACAGAGCTAAAGACATTACCATCACAATCTAGATATTTTCTATTTTCTACTAGAAACTAAGAAACACATAAAACACAATAAAATAATTATATTATCGAAAAAACTCCCAAAAAAGCAACAACAATAAACCCCAAAACAAACCCCAGGATCTCTTACTTCTCAAATAGTAAAACTGAATTGGGAAATTGAGTTTATATAATATATTAACTAGAAAAAAGAAAACAATAAACCAAATTTAAAAGTGAAGGTTAGTACATAAAGGTTTCTTCTCCTCCAACATGTAAATATGAAGGTTCATTCTTTCCCCAAATTTGTATTTTCAAAGAAAAGAACATCATGGTTCATTTTCAAATGTACAGAGACAGTCACAGAATACAGTGCACAAATTTCCACACCTACTATAAAATTCTAATCATTATTTTGATTGATACAAATGTCAAATGTCTGTACAATGTCAATCTGCCTATTGTACAATCACATTCACTGAAAAACCTGGCCCAAAAGACAGATTATATATATATATATGCACATATATACAAAATACCAAAAATTTTTCAACACCAATACATTGTTTTATGCATCATAAACTATGGAACAGAATCTCTCCACTCAAGAGATCTGCATTATCACCAGAGCTTCTGCCTGGCTGTATCAGGTGGCTACTATGATTTTTTTCCTCCTTCTGTACTTCAATGATTATGTCAGCAGAATATTGTTAAACATACCAATCTTAAAATTTCAAAGCACAGAACAGATATTAATTTATGTCTGCAGCACTAAGAAGCAAGCAGATATTTTACATACCTGGAAATCAAAGAAAGGTGAAGTGTTTTGTCTAAAGGCTCTTGGAAAAAATGAGTAACAAAGCCATAATTAAAATTCAACATCAAGCTTCATGTTAATCCTCTAGACCTAACTGTCTTTTTTCAAAGTGCATGATTTGGAACATCAAAATAAGAATCAATTCAGTCCCTTTTCTCAATACATGCTTTGATGATAAAATAAAACACCACATTCAGCTTCTTCCTCTGTATTCACATGAACAATCATCTTTCTTAGGAATCAAACCCATGAATTAATTTTCGATTACAAAAAACAATTACAAAGAAAGTCAAGTCACATGTAAAATTTAAAATTCCACATTTGATTTGGCTTCTACCTCTGTGCACTGAGGGGCCCACAGGAAAACACACATACGTGCCAGGTATGCTAGTATACCAACTTATACTAGACCTATTTAATTAGTTTGCTTTCAATGCAAAGGTGCAGCACCTCAGCAATTATGAGATCGTTAATACAAGAGAGCATAACAGCACCTTTAGAGATCTTGTCTAACCTCTAGGCACACATATAACTCCCATTAAGACTAATGGGAGTCACATGTGTGTATCCAAGGGAGAAGAGACCCATTAAAACTGATACAACATATCTATTAATCTTCAGGTCACTCTTAAGGTCAAACATTATAAAAATGTTTATGAACAGTACTTGCTAGGTATTCACAGTGGCTACTTTGGTTTGGTACAGACCTGTGAGCAGTTAAGGCCATGGAAAATGTCTGCATTAAAAGCATCACCGTGTTTCAAGTAGTGGCACAGAAATTTGAGAGTGCTTTTCTATAGTCAGAGTAGACATTTTTCTATCATATCCTGAAAGAATTAGAAGGGTAGAAATGACAGGGAAGGTTAGACACAAATGAAAACCTTGGACAAAGGTATGCTTTAGCTTTTCATTTTTCTTCCATCCCCCTCTCTTTCTTCATATTTCAGTCCCTTAGTTGTGGTTTTCTGCTTCAGGAAGAATATTAACAGCAGTGACAAAATTCCCAATCTGTGCAGCTTACTACAAAGACACTACAAATAACATTTTGATAACTGAACCACCAGCAAACCACAACAATTTAAGTACTGCTTGCATGCAGGAAGGGGTGTTTAAAGTGTTTCAAAGAGAAAGGTAATCTTAGTTTGCTCTCTATTTCTATAGAGAGCATACCTAAAAACTCCCTTTTTCTCCACTGTAGTATATTTTAAGCAAGCATGTTCTTTTCCAGTTTCCAAAACAGTAAGATTATCCAGTCTGCAAAACCAACCTGCTCAGCAACAAATATGCTGTTTTTATCCATATCATGGCCTAAGGAGAGATAGAATTCTCAGCAGCATGAACGCCAGATGATCTCCATAGGAACAGAGAAGAAATAACAGCAGGAAGAAATGCGAGTGTCAGATGAGTACAGAAATGCAGAAATGAGGACACACTTTGGATATGAAGTACCTTATTTGTTTACTACTTATTTCAGTAACTGGAGTAAACAAGGTGTCTTCATCAAGAGTTACTCCTGGATTATTCTGAAACTCAGCTTCCAGAACTCATGTCCAAACTCTTACTCTACCTGTAAGACTTGTTCAGCACTGCCCTATGATACTTCCTGTTACAGGGCCTGTAAGTATGCCAAGCATTGACAACTTAGCTCTGCAAGCTTTTGTTCAGACCTCCTGTGACGGGGGATAGCCAGCTGCCTCTGCAGTGTCAGGTCAAAACAGAAGCAAGCATGGCTCCCAGAGACAGCCTCAGCACCAGCCCCACCAAGAAACAGCACACTGCTTAACTCTGGAGCTGCAGCTCCTCTGCTATGCCCATGTGACACAAAGTCTCGCTTCACAAGATCTTAAATGGTAAGCTCTCCACACAAGGAAGCGTTTTTCTTTGTTCCTAATTCAAATATACAATGATAAAATAATGATAATAAATTAAAGTCATGGTTCTATTAACTGGTCCTCAGCCGAAGTAAATTATTACATGGTTTTGTTTTAAAAACAAAGCAAAAATTACCTCAAATACTTTGGTGTACATAGTATACTATTTAAATATTTGGGGTGATTTTCTTTTTTTATTAGTGGTAATAAGATTTTCACTACAATGTTTTGCCATCAAACAAAAGAGTCTTTCTAACTCAGAAGATAGTTACCTCACTTTGCTTAAAATGTACATTTCATACAAAAATATCTAATCCTTTTTGTGAAATCAGTCATGTGAATTAGCCCTATTCACTTCAAACAGGTATTCTAAAAGAGGAATTACTCATTATTAAAAAGTTAGGCATCTGTTTTGCCTTACTGCTTTGTCATTGTGAAAAAATACATGTAAACACTGAACAAAACTGTTCTTTCAGGATCCTGATATTCATAAAGGTCTGCATTTTGATTGGTGATACCTAAGGCAGACCAGAGTGCTATCTAATTTCTCAAGTTAGAAAAAAATGGTAGAAAACCTAGCAATATGTGCCTAGGGAATGTCCCCTCAGTCTCCTCAGCAAAGACAACCTCAGGAAGTTATCTGAGGAACTGTAACCCTTCGTGTCACCTGTGAATCTGCATTCATGAATACGTCAAAACTAAATATAGTTGTGGTTTGGAGATAAATAAATCACTACTTGAGTATCTTTTAACTTTTGTTTAATATGCATTGACAATTCCCCCCAACCTGCTCACACAGAGTTCTTTTAATTTGTTCCCAGAACAGTAATAGCCAACATCACAGTGCAGTTTGCCTCACCTAAGGCGTACAACAATTAAATCATAGCGTTTGAATCACCTAAAACACTTCCGAGCCCGTGAGGGAAAACCTGACACCGATGCCAGTAACTAACCGAGCAACCATGTAGCGAACAGTGCAACTGCTGGAGAAACACGGCCTGTGTGCCTTTACTGCTTCCCCAGTCCCCTTGTTCCTCCTCCCACAGGCCTGGGAATCCTGCCCGCAAAGGCTCCACAGGCCTCCCGCCTCCCCACGGACTCCACCGCAGACTGCCCTCCGCTCCAAGCGGCTCGCTGACCACGCCACCCAGCCAGGAGTTTCTCCATTCCCACACGGGCAGCCCCCACCCCGAGCAGGAGCCGCTACTGGCGCCGGCCCGCCCGCGAACGGCGGCAGCGCCGTCCGGCTCCCACCGCGCCCCCAGACCCGGGGTCACCGGCCCCGGAGCCGCCCCGCCCCCCGCTGCCATTGGCTGCTCCGCCACTCTCCGGGCCGCTGATTCGCTGCTCGGGCTGTCAGTCAAGCAGCGCGCGGCCCGCCCCGGCACGGCCGCCGTGCGGGGAGCCCTTCCCGCGCGCCGTCCCGGTCTCCCGGAGCGCTTCCTGCGCAGGCGCGCCGGGCGCTGGCCGGCGCACTGCGGTCCGTGCGGCCGCCGCTGTGGGCAGCTGCTGCCGCGACCCGCTGCTGCCGTGACCGGGAGAGCGCCCGGGGCGGCTCCGCCCGCGCAGAGCTTCGCTGGGAGGCTCGAGGCTGAGCCCGGCGCACCCGCGGCGTGGCGCAGGGCTGGGCCCGGCAGCGGCACAGGTCAGTCGGTGCGTGGGGCGGGACGAGACGGAGCGGCTGCGGCGGGCGGGAGCCGCTGCAGGGCCGGGGCCTTCGGCAGGCCGGGCAGTCCCTTGGCTCAGGCCTCGGAGCTCATGTTTATAAGAACTTGTGTTTGGCCACCTGCACTCCCCGGTCGCCCCGTTCCGTGAGTGCCGCAGCGTGCGGACGGGGGGCGCTTTCCTGCTAGGCCCAGGCGTGGGTGCGAGAGGACAGAGCCTGGGGACGACCTCTGCGCAGAGGAAAGGGCATCGTATCCTGTCACAGGAGTATTATCATCCGAATTCTGATAGCAGCTCATATGCTGAAATGTTTATAATCTTCAAGGGTCATTCTTCTGACTGCCTGCTATAGGTGGCAAAGAAACCTAAAAATGAGGGTGGCACCTTCCCACTTTCTGTTAACCCAGTTTTGTGCAGCCTGTAAGTAGCAAACCATTAGTTCGCCGCAAAACAAATGTGGGTTTGTTCTGAATGGCCAGTGTGTTTTGACGAACAAATTCTGCTTATGACAGCACTGTATATCTCTTGTATGATCTTTCACCTTGTCAGTGTGAGGGAAGTGTTCGCTAAGGTCAGAGATGAACTGTGTCTAAACTTTGTACTAAATGATGAAGTCTGTACTAAAATTTGAGTCCAAAATACTTTGCCATTTAATTTCATTGGAAGTTAACTAATTATTGTCAGACTCCTGGGGTTTTATAGTTTCTTGAAGCTTTTCTTGACATACAGTTTAGCAACAGTTGTTGATAAAGTTTTCTTTCTAAGACTAAAGCTATTTTTATTCTTTTTGAAGATCTGATTTATCAGTGTTTTCTACTACAAATTATTTTTCATCTTTTGGTTGTGGTTCCTCCTCAGCAGCAGCTTCTTTTTCAGTTCTTGGCTGTCCATCATGACTAGTTTAGCTAATGAAGTGATTAGTAGTAAAACAACTGAAAGTGTCATTGCTGGTACTTAATTTGAGCAGTAAATAAGCTATTAAAGAGAGGAAAAATTAATGTTTTGAGGGTTTTTTCAGTGCTTGTTTATACAGTGTGAAGTCATCAATTTCTGTTACTTGCTGTGGGGTTAAATTCACATCTATAAGATTCATAAATTAGCTCATTAAAAGGGCTTTTTTTTCCTTTTAGTTTTCAGTGGAAATGAAGTAAGTAGGGCACATCAGGAGTACTGAAGGATTCGACAGTTATACTTTAATAATTCTGGAAATTAGTACAGAAATATATGATCATGTCAGTATTGAAATGTCTGCTTTGCTTACTGGTGCCTGTAGCATTAGATGTTAGTAAGAATACTTTTTTGGTGTTAGTGCTGTGTTGATGGTTGGTCTTGATGATCTTGGTCCTAGAGTCCTAGATGATCTCAATGATTCTAGGATTCTGTGATTTACAGTTTTAATTACTGTGATGATTGCAGTGTTCTCCGTATTGTAAGGTTTTTGGTAGAGTCTGTGATTGGAAAGTGGAATACATTTAAAGCTATTGCCTGTGAAGGTTTTGCAAGGATATTATATTGCACCCTCTTTTATGCCTACTAGTCTGGATTTTTTAGGGAGAGGCTAAAAGAGATGGGGTGTTTGGGCCTTTTTATGTAGTGAGAGTTTGTGTGTATATCAATATTTCAAAAGCCTCAGTGTAACATGTTTATATTTGCAGTTTTTAAAGTAGGAATTGAGAAAGTTTATTATTGAGTACAGAATATTGTGAAATTGCATTAATCTGAGGCATATCTTTGTTCAAACTTATAGTTTTTTATTTGTCAAGAACATCCTTTTCAGCAATTGAAAAAATCCATTCCCATTTATGTTGTTCTAATGAAGTAAAGAATTAAAATTAGATACCTCTCTGCATGAGTGTCAAAATTTCTTTTACTTTTCTTAGAAATGTTGAAGGCTGAAAAGTGATAGTAGCAAACTTACGTGTATTTGAATCAGCGCATGCTTACATATATCAGAGCTAATCTTAGAACTCTTAGTATGGTAGTGCAGACTTATAAAATATCATGTTCTGAATTTATTTTTTTAAAAAATATTTCTTAGGTAAAGGGCCTTCAGGTGCATTATGGATCTCTCCACTTGTTAAAGGGCTCCCAAGTAGCTAGAACAGCATGCCTCAGTTCACGTTCGTAGAGTACTAGGGCTCAGGCTAGATCTATGCCTGTTCTGTGCAAGGAAGATGTTTAGATTTGGGATGGAATTGTTTTTGTTTGTTTGACAGCTCTGTTTGTCTCCTATTAGATTCTTTTATTGTTCACCCATGTCTGTAGGTGAAGACTGTAGGTTTAACTTCATTAAAGACTGTAGTTATAGAAAGGTTTTGATACTTAGGGTGATTCAGGACATGTAGGAAGTAAGTGTTCTTGTAACAGACCACATTAAATTAAACTAAAACTTTCAAATAGGTATTATTAGTATATAAAGACTTGATTGAACCCTTCATAGAATAGAGTAGGAAAGGTTATTTTTATACTCTGATAGTTTTTGACACTGTTATGATCCAAGGATCTTAATTTGTTCTTTAACATCAAATTCTGTGGTGTAAGTCAAGAAAGACATTTTATGTTCTCCGTGTTTATAGTCTTTTGTAGTGACAGTCTTGAAAAAGGCTAAAAGCTGCTACCTAGAGAATATTTGGGTAGGAAGAAAACAGTTTATGGCTACGTAGTATCAATACCAAGAATATGGTGTAAAATAAATGACTTTTCAATATATAAATCATCAAAGTGTATCTGAATCCAATATTAACATATAACTGGATATACGAGAGAAACAAATGGTCTTTCAGGGAAAAAAAACTCCTAAACATTTAAATGCATGTTCCAAATGTGGGTTAATGGCAATGTCTTTTCTTGTGTTTTTTAAACATAGGAAAGTATTTTCAAAGCCATGAGGTTCAGAGACAAGGGGAGGGGAGGACAAAGAAGGGAAGAGATGGGCAGCTTCTTGAAGGAAAATTAGTAGTAAATTAAACAGTAGACAAAATCAGTCAACAGTTGGAGATTATAATTTATGTGCCTTGTCACTCAAGTGTTTTATTTCATTATTGGTTATAAAGGCCTGCTCTTGCAAAACTTTTAAAAATTCCACAGCACTGTTACTGCACTTGGAATTTCTGCATTTATTCCATGAAAACAACGATCAAGAAGATGTAAAGAAACAAATAAATTGTGTCCAACTAACACTAACTGATAAGCTTCAGACATAAATACAATTTCATTGAATTAGCTTGTAAGCATGGTACGCTCCAATAATGATAATTAAGATAATAAGAAATACAAATAAACATTTGAATTAAAAGATAGCACTGTATTTAATAAGCAGTGTTCTTCATATATTACCAATAAATTCATTCTGTATTAATGTCAGTCCAACTGAAGAATAAGATATGATATATTACATTTTTGATACTTTGCTTCCTAAACCTTTTAGGTATTTAATTATTTTTGGGCAGAGAGGGCTTTTTTAAGACTCTCTAGGTAATAACTTTTTCAATAAAGAAGTTCACTGTGTTTGTGCCATTTTAGCAATATTTCCTTTAAGCTATATGGTCTCTGACAGAAACTAATGTAATCTATTCCTTATTCACTCGGTTAGTGATATTAGTGCTGGCTTTCTCTGAGAGCCTGGTTTAAGGATAAGAAAGTAAGATCATTGCCCTGGATTTTAGGAAAACAGGCTCAGGCTCTGGCCTCTTCAGGGATCTACTTGGAAGAATCCCCCAGGGTCAGGCCCTGGAGGGATGCAGCAAATCTGGCTGATACTCAAGGATCGCCTCCTCAGAGCTCAAGAGCAGTCCATCCCAACAGTTATGAAGTCAGGCTAAAATGCCAGCAGCTATGCATTGATGAACAAGGAGCTCCTCATGAAAGTCAGACATTAAAAGTGAATGTGCAGAAGCAGGAACAGATAACCTGGGAGCAGTACCACAGTGTCTGAGCATGCATGGATGTGATTAGGAAAGTCAGACTCTACCTGGGGTTGAATCTAAGAGGGATGTCAAAGATAACAAGGATTGCTTCTGTAAATACACCAGTAGCAGGAGGAGTACTAGGGAAAATGGGGTCTCATGGCTGAATGAATAGGGAATGTGGAAAAGGCTGAGGTTCTGCAGGCTGCCTTTGCTTCCATCTCTACTAGCAAATACTTTTAGGAACTGTAGGACATAGGGAAAAATCTGGAGCAGGGTCAATAAAGAAGAGGTTTAGAAGAGGTTTAGGTCAGAGAATACTTAAGTAAATATGAAATAGATAACACTCTGGGAATCAACCCATGAGTCCTGAGAGAGCTGACTGATACCATTGTGAGGACAATCTCAATAATGATAGGACTGAGAGATTGAGGAACTGGGAGAAGTGCCTGTAGACTGGAGGAAAGTTAATGTTCCTTCTGTTTTCAAAAGGGCAAGAAAAAGTACTCAGGGAACTACAGCCTGATCAGCTTTAGCTTGATTTCCCCAGAAGGATGGAAGATGATGGAGCAGCTAGTCCTGGAAACCCTTCTAAGACACATTAAAGAACATGGTCAGGAGTAGTCAGCATGGATTTACCAAGGGGAAGCCATTCTCCACCAACCTGATAATTTTCTACAATTAAATGACTGGCTTGGTAAACATGGGGAGGGAGGGCAGTAAATACTTGCTCAGTAAGTCTTTCAGCAGTGTCTCCTGTGACATCCTCCTGGAGAAGCTGCTGCAGTATGGGCTGGGTGAGCAAATCGTGAGGTTACATAAAATGTGCCGAACAGATGGACCACAGGGAGTGGCAGTCAGTTGTGTAAAGTCTAGTTGGAAGCTGGTAACTACTGTTGTACCCCAGGGGTCAATACTGACTTCAGCCTGTTTGACATCTCCATTAATGATCTGGATGATGCAATGTATGCAGTTAGAAGATGATAATTTTGTCAATTAAAATCAATCTTTCAGTGGAATTACTTAAAGTAAATTTGTCTCTGGTTCCCAAATGTTAGCTATTCATGCAATTTTTCAGAGCATCCAGAAAGGAATTTAAATTTTCAACCTAAATGACTGCACATTGTTTATGGCTTGAAATGGTCTCACTGTATTGTAAAATGGCCAATATGCTGTGCTAAAAAGATGCAGGCTCATAGTCAGATTGTGCTGTATATGTACAGAGAAGGTAGGCTCTCTTTTCTGTAGCTTCTTCAAGAGCTAAATTGTTCCTGCAGCCATACAGCTGACTTACAACTACAAGCATCATCAGTTCACATCTAAACTTTACAAAAATCTTCAGGAAAGGATGCTGTCTTTTTGTAACATAACTCTCTCAGAGATGGGGGTATGGGTTTTTTGGTTTGGAAGTGGAATACAAGAACTTCAGATGTTTATTTCAGACTCTTTTGAAAAGGAAACTAAATTCAGATTTTTCAGAGGGAGGGGGAAAATTAAGAGAAATAAAGGAAGAGAAATTTGAGGAAAAAAGGGAACATACACTATATAGGAAGAGGAATTACAATAATGGTACAACTCTTGATTCAAGATTGATTCTTACTGGGTCTGGGCACTTCATCCTTCCTCCTGCAAGGGAGGACCTGAGAAGGTTTTTTGCTTTTAGGAGGAAGTTGATTTGAATGCTGCTAATATTCATTGTGTCTGTATCAGTAGCTGCCTGGAAATAATGTCCCTAAAAATCTTGTCTCTGATTCTCCTTATCTCCACTCTTACTTTTTGCTAATGTTGTGGGTGGGATTAGAAAATAATGAGTTAATCAAAATTTAAATTCTAAGAAAACTTGAAAAAACACATTAAAATAAAACGTATTCAAAAGTAATGTTAATTCTGTAGGCAGAGAAGCAGGCAAAAAATATCACAGGAGGGGTTTGGTAAGGAGGAAAAACTTTTCCTGGAAAGGAAATTATTGTAATGCCATGACAGTGTGGGTCATAACTAAATCATGAAGGGAAATGCACATTGGAATTGCAGAGGGATTTCACAAGTTGTAACACTCAGACTGCCTAGCAAGGAAATTATTATCCCTCTTCTAAACTGTTACTTGTAATACATGTATGCAACCATTCAGTTGATTCTAAAATGCTAATGAAGTTACAGGATTGAGGAGAAGTGTGGTGGAAGTGTATCAGTCTTTCCTTCCAGTGCGCTTAAAGTTCCCATAATTACCAAGTAATAAAAGTGTCAAAGATTGGGGACACTGAGCACATCAAATTTTCCCAGCACCCCTAGAAGCCATTGTGTATGCCTGACATTTCAAGGTACAATTGTACAAAAAAAGCTACAAGTAGGGAGGAATCACATAGTGTTACTTAATTAAACACAGAGTAGCCTCTCACTTGCCAGTCTGCATGAGTCCTACAGTTGACTTGTACGAATAGTTATTTTCTTTTTATTTTTGAAAGACAGCTAAAATTTCATTACTTGTATTTGTAGTGTTGCAGTGTTTTGCTTGAACATTCAGCACGTTGAAGACTGAAAGAACGGTTCTTCAAGTCAGACAAAAGACTTGAGATTCTGTCTTACTGTTAACTGGTGGTGGATGTAAGAGTATGATGCTGAGATTCAAAGGCATTTGGTTCCACAATTACCTGGTTTTCCTGACCCTGTTGTTCTTTTTACTGGTACTGCATGTATCTTACCTGATTCTGTGGCGACCTGTTTGTGTACTAAATCTGCAGAAAAATAAGTTTAAATAGGATGGGCTTTTGCCAGTAGAAATTAAAATGAGTGCTTGTGCTAATCTGTAAGATAAGGACAGAATACACAGTAGAAGAAAAACAGGAGACAGTGACTGTAGCTGTCAAAAATTGCATTACCTTAGGTTTTTATAGAACAAAAGCCTGAAGAATTAGGCATATATGTCAAGTAAAGTACTGTTCTTTATCCTTACACCAGTTTAGGTCAAATTATTCATAAATTATGCCATATAATACAGAACTTAAAATCTAGAGTGAACAGGCTTGTCTTTTTATTGATGCAGGACTTCATTGGTTCTAGGAAATCATAAATATACACAGTCTGTAACAGCACTGTTTTTACATGGAGTCCTCCTTTTGGTACAGATGTGGGCATGGGTTAATTATGACTTAGGCATTTAGGACAGATTTTACCATTCTTATCTAATAAGTATTTCTAATAAAAGGTTAAAAGACCTTGTGTTCCTGCGGAGCAGTACTTGGATCAGCATTGTTGCACTTGCATATTGCTGAATATTCATGACTATGCAGTTGGTATACATATGTATGCAAAAAGGAAGAAAGTTGGAATAAAATCTGGGCAAGTGACTGTGTTTCATAAATGATAAGCGTAAAGTGTTTAATGCAAAATTGCAAGGTTCTGTCGTCTGTGGTAGATTGAATCAGAGTATATAGAGCAGGTGTTGCTTCTGAATCTCTTGTATGTATCTTCTCAATCTTCATCCTGGCATCTCCATACTTATCTGGTGATCCATTCATATGAATCAGACAGGTAGGAGCAAAACAGAGACACAGAGCTAGGAAATGAGAATTTAACTTAGATGACATTTTATTTGTTTTTTAGGTAGTTTTGAAAGGAAGAAATGTAAGGAGGGGCATGGAAAAGATGCATTAAATTGGGATTGACACTGTGCTTGACAAATAAGGTGATGTGAGATACAGTGCCCTTACAACAATGAAATGCAGATGTTACATATATCATGAGGTATAAGACTAACTTTTCAGAAAAGTAACAGTAACCAGCAAAGGAAGAGTTATGGCTATAATTGCCCTCCCTGTGCTCGCAAGTGTGCGTTCATGTTCTGTCATTGGACCATTCTGAAATGGAGCTGCATACTTCTGCCACCAGGTGATATTTCATCTGCTTTACACAAAAGATGGCACATTTACTAAGCCTTGCATTCTTTTCACTGATGTGCATGCATTGCAGTATTACTTAGCCACCCTTTTACCAGAACTTCATATCCTTATCACTCCCAAAATGTCTTCAAATACTAGTCTCACGGTCATCTGTTGATCACATCAGCAGTTGACACCTACATTATTAACTTAATTCCTAACTTTGCTTAGCCTTTACACCTCCGTTTGCTGTTACATCAGAGATGTTGCCCCTTCCTTACAAGGGTCTGTTTTTTCCCAGCTAACCATTACAGTTACCACTCTGTTCAACTACTTCAACCAAATCTCTCTTCACCATTTTAGTTCATCAAAAATAAAGGTAAGGTACTTCTCCAAATAATTCCCATTACCTAGTTCCAAAGAAAAAAATAGTCTGTTTTGTACTAGGCACATACTTTGCTCAGCATCTAGATCAAGAGATTTTTAACCATGGTTTTTGGAAGTCTTCAAGTTACAATACAGCTTTCTTTTTACACTTTTGGATTTTTATCATTGATTGCTTTAAAAGGAACAACGGCTAGATTTCATTTAGTATAACAGAGAATGAGAATTTATAAGTGGAACTGACACTTCCCTTTAAAGATGAATTTGTAATTTGATGTACTAAGGAGCAGGATGACAAAAGAGGAAATAAGATGAGGGAGGAAGAGAAAAAGGATATGGGATTAAGAATAATAGTGATGGAACATTAGCTTGTTACATGCTTATCTTCCTGTTTATTCCAATGAATGAAACTTAGGCATATCAAGAAAGTTGGTAGAATGGTGCTGTCTCTGGCTTCTATGCTATGAGGAATACAAATGTATTTTGAGGTTTATATAGCCTTGAGTTTAGCATCACAAATTTTAAAAAGCAGTATTTTAAGTGTTAGTTATGAGGTAATTATCAGATCTGGTTGTTTAGATCTAATAATCTGTTTTTTAAGAGTGCTGACTGATGACAAATTTATCTGAAGTCAGTAGAAGCTTTTGGCATTCAGAGTGTCTTTAGGAGTGGCTGGTAATAGTCTTGGTTGCTAGCATTCATCGAGGGGATGTGTTACACTGATGTGGGATTTTCAGTTTCCATCAAATGCTGACAGAAATGACTGATTTACAGCTTCTAACAGTGCAGCACTTTCCTGCTGCTCTTCATTACTGTTGTATCAATTCTGGCTGTTCTGAGCTGGTTTTGATTTTGTAACTTGAAGCCCTAATATTTTGATTCTGGCAGGTAGTTTATGGAAGATAAATCAATGAGCTATCATTATGTTTCCTTGCTGTCTCCAGGCATTCAGCAGTGGCTAATCTCTTGTATCTCATTTTTATGAAATCTAAGTTTACTGAGTTAAAATTGGAAAAGCAACCTGTTATTTGAATGTGTCTTTGTCTTGTGCTTGTTCTTTGGACCTGAAATGTAACTGTAGCATTTAGGATTCTAGGATTATTTACTAGTTGCTCAGTTAACCTCCATAAAAATATTCTTAATTTTATCTATAGGATTGATTTGTTACACAGTCATTCAGTGTTTTCTTTGAATTAATTTTGAGAAATAATCCTTTCTCCCAGGAATATAAGAAATAAATAATAGTTTCTGTGATTGTAGTGCATGTTACTGACTTTTCAATTAGTGTTAGTAGTTATTCCAAACAGTTAAAGAATCAATTTATGTTCTTTAGAAAATGATAGGTATTTGTCTGAAGTATATAGAAATCCAGACAGTAATACAAAATCAATCTTTTTTAGGGTTATTTGAGGTAATGATATAGTGATAAGTTAATTTTTACAGTGATTAAGAGACAACACAGTTGGGGCTCCCAATTAGACTTTGATCTGAGGATATTTCTCTCTGCACTTGATAAGGAAAAAAAAGAGATGAGAATTAATGGTGAGACATGAGGCTTTGAGCAGCTGGGTTTCATGTTCTGTGTTATGAGAGTTAGTGTAAAGGAAGATTTTAAAATTAACTGAATATGTATCATTTGATTTCTCATTTTTAAAATTTATTGATTTTAAATTGACATCTAAAATATCCTCTGCTACTGAGAATACCCAAAAAGAACAGTTAAATGATACACATTTTCACAAAGGAAAAGGTAGAACACTCCACATTAAAAAAACTTCTCAGCATTCTTGTGATGGGTGGAAAGGTAGTTTTCATAGCTATCTGTTGATACCATGAGTGTCAAAGGAGGGATTGTAAACCAAGGCTGTGGTTTGCTTCTCTACTCTCACACACGTGCAGTATGGCAATGCTGAATGTGCAGTACCGGATGTATTGTAGCTCCCGAAGGAAAAAGGAGCTGTGTTATTGTTATCTCCAGAGAGGAGATGATTTCTAGCATGCCTGCTCTGCATACTGCTTTCCCATGCTTGGACCACTGATCCCAATGCTGGGACTTGGCAGAATCTAGTCTGTTGAAAAGGCTGAAAAATTGTTATCTTTAATGTATATCCTGTTGTTTGTGTTGAGATAGTTTATAATAATAATAAAAAATAGTAATAGTGAATATTAAGAGACTTTATATCAGGAATTCTTCCATGGCCTGAAAATTAAAAAGTTATCCAGGCAGAAATAATACAACATGATTAGCGATGAATATAAAAAAATAGCATAGGAATGTAAGAATAAAATTGGTGACTCTGAAGAACAAAATAAGTTTCAATTTCAAGCACAAGAAAAGAATCAATGAAAGGGTCCAAAAATCTGAGTAAGAGGAGGCATGAAGGGATAAGTCCATTACCTAGATCTGTTATTAAATAAGAAAGGAGAACAAGGAACAGACTTTCAAAGACTGATTCTTTCCTTCATACTTTGTAAAAGAGATATATTGTGACCTGCTACTTTCATGAAATTAATCTTAGACAGGAAATAAGAGTGGAACCAAAGCACAGAAGGAATAGCCTAAGGAATCTTAATATAGATGTGCTCAAGTAGCAAATCCTAATAAAATTCGTCCTGGAATGATTGAGGAATTAGGCACTGCTGATTTTATTTATTTATTTAATATCCCAGAGGGTGGAAATAGCCAGCAAAATGGGTTTGTGTGTTTCTGGTTTTGTGCCTCTTTATTCTTCTGTTAAGAGAATTATTGAAGCTGTCTGTTTTGATTCCAAATAAAGGTTCAGGAGTAAATAGTTTAGCAATTAATTTGTATCTAACGATGTGTGGAAGAGCGATGGTAAAACAGCCAGTATGGTTTGGTGAGACCTGTTTGTAAGAAACCTCAATATTTTTCTCTTCTTCATAAGAATAACAAGTTTGGTTAAGAGAACTATAGCTACAATACAGCTTGATTTTAATAAAGTCTTTTTCCTTACATGAGCAAGTTAAGGAAACGTAATATCAATATTGTTTCCATTAGATGTTGGTGTTATCAGCATCAAGTTGAAAGATTGCCTTTACAGAGTAGTTATCTGTAGTACCCTGTCAAGATGAAAAGGCATTAGTGAGTTGGATGATGGAAGAGAACACATGCTTAGAAAAGTTACTGATGATACAAGCTGGAGAGAGGTTGAAAGTTTACGGTTTTCTTTTTTCCTTTGTTTTAAACTTAAGATCTGAATCCAGCGTACTCCTAATCAGTTTGGAAAGTGTAAAATCAACAAGGTGAAAAACAATGCAGGCATTTAACATGAAAAACTCAAAATACATGAATTCAAAACAGGAAATAATTATTCAGATAGAAAAATGAGAGGAAAAAAACATGAAGATATAGTACATTTCAAGGTAAATTGCTGCTGGAAAACAGAGTAAAGTTGTTGTTTTGTTGCGGATTTTACTTGGGTTTTTGGTTTGAATTGGTTTTTCTAGAGGATCATACCATGCCTGTTCTAGGAAGGCAGATGTTGTCTAGTTTTGCAAATCTTCTGTGGTTAGTTGGTTCTCTCACATGCCTTGCTGCTTTTTGCTCTTGAGAAGGTGCAGCAAAATGGAAATTCTTTTTCATTGTTCCTGGTTTCTGCTATGGAATGAGAACCATCCTGATTTCTACTAAACGTGCTTTATACTGAGCATGAGGAGAAGAGTCTTTGTAATTATTAGGGTCATAAAACACTAAGTCATAAGACTACTTAGAAAAACTGTGGAATTAGCTTTCTTGGTTGTTAGACATATGTCAGTGTATTTTTGAGCCTGTGTTCATGCTGCGTTACTGTTTGGTGGTCTGTTGTAGTCCATTCCATCTCTCTGTAAGTATAGTGTTAGACTACATGTTTCGTCTACACAGAAGAGATTGTGTAAGAGAATTAAATCACAAACTTGGTCAAGTTAGTGGATGTGCTACTTATGCATCCTAAATGTAATTTTAAGTTTACAGAATGAGCTAGGTTGGAAAGGATCTTAGGTCATAGGTTGGACTTGATTTTCAAACACCTCCTCATCAATTAAACCGTAGCACTGAGTACCCTGTCCAGTCTTTTTTTAAACACCTCCAGGGATGATGACTCCACCACCTCCCTGGGCAGATGATTCCAGTGCCCAATCACCCCTTCAGTGAAGAATTTTTTCCTGATGTCTAACCTAAACTCCCTCAGCGCAGCTTAAGAGTGTGTCCTCTTATTCTGTCACTGATTGCCTGGGAGAGGAGACCGACACCAGCACAGCCACCTTTCAGGCAGTTGTAGAGAGTCAGAGAGCCTCCTGAGCCTCCTTTTTTCCAGTCTAAACAGCCCCAGCTCCCTCAGCCATTCTTCATGGGATTTGTGTTCCAAGCACCTCACCAGCCTTGGCTGGTTGGCTTGTTGGCTCCTCTGGATGTGCTCAAGTGTCTCGACGTCCTTCCTAAACTGAGGGGCCAGAACTGGACACAGCACTCAAGGTGCAGCCTCACCAGTACTGAGTACTGGGGTAGAATGACCTCCCTGCTCCTGCTGGCCACACCGTTCCTGATACAGACCAGGATGCTGTTGGCCTTCTTGGCTGCCAGGGCACACTGCTGGCTCATGTGCAGTCAGCTGTCAGCCAGCACCCCCAGGTCCCTTCCTGCCTGGGCACTGTCCAGCCACACCATCCCCAGCCTATAGCATTGCCATTGTGGCCAGAATGCAGGACTCGGCACTTGGACTTGTTAAACTTCATGTTATTAGACTCAGCCGTGTATCCAGCCTGTCCAGGTCCATTTGCAGAACCTTCCTACCCTCCAACAGATGGACACATGCTCCCAGCTTGATATCATCTGCAAATTTACTGATGGTGGACTCAATCCGCTCATCTAGATGCTAAGTGAAGATATTAAACACCAGCACCACAGGAGACACCACTAGTGACTGGCTGCCAACTGTTAGGAAAAAATTGTATAAATATGTTTTTATTTTGCTTCTCAAAAAGTGATTTGACAGATGATACTTAAAATTATTTTGAGGCTTCTGCATATATGTCTATTTGTCATCTAATGATTATGCTAGAAAAGCAGGGAATGCGACTGCAGTTGCTCTGAGATAGAAACCCGTTGATTACTCATCCACAGTAGAAAAGCCCTGTGGAAAAAATGGCACCCAAGAGGTTACTTGGATTTTGTATATTTCTGCAGGCAAAGTTTACAGACCTGTAAATTTAAATGTAGAATTTTTGTGGGCAGAATGCATTGACAAATATGCCTGATGGTAATACATCTCCTACTGATAGTCCCAGAACAGGTCAATAATAATGCTTATATTGATAGCAGCAATGCAGGAGATGTTACTTGGTATTATAGCTAAAATCCATGTTATCCCCTTAATTATAATTACATTAATATTGACAGGCTGTTGACAATACTCACATTACTATTGATAGATTTCTGTCAATAACATGTTTCCAAATAAAATATATTCATTCATAATTTCTACAATGCTCAATAACAGCACTAATATATACCAGAAGAAATTCCTTTTTCCCCAGTGATATACAGTAATTTTTTATGTACTGTACAAGTGAGATTGTTTATTTATTTGCTTAAAAAAGAAAAGACAGACAAAATATAGGTTATTTGAGACAGGAACATTTTAGGATTTTTTTTGTTTTGTTTTTTTTCTGGTAGGCAATTTTTTTTGGTATGCAATATCTTTGACAGTAAAGGGAGAACCTTACAAGTACCCGTCTTTTCTCTTGCCTTAAAGAGTATTTATGTAAAAGGTTCATGACACATGGAGTTTATTGTATATCTGAATGTTGATACCTGCCCCTTTCAGTACTGGATCTAGGATTCTGACTTCTTATGTTTTAAGCAACTTAAAGTAAGAGTTAAAACAGCAAGGATTTGACAAATAGAATTTAATGAAAAAACATGGAGGAAAATGAACATTCTCTATATTCTGTGTAGCTCAGCAAAATTTAGAATGCAAAAAATCAAAAAAAGTACAAGATAAGTATTAACAGTTACAGGGTGTGTTTTAATCTAGTTTTAAGATACTATAGTTCTCGTTAATTTCTACTTGGTATTACTATCTGCAAAAACAATACAAACTGAAAACCAACAAATTTCTGAAAGGATTTTTTATAGAAGAAATTTAAAGGGAAATTTTCTACCATAGCAGAATTGAGATTAAAATTTAGGGCTCATCTCTCAAAGAAACAGTTGCTCTTATTCAGATCATTAGGACATTTGAAGACGATTTCATAGGACAATGCAGATTTTAGACTGTCTCTTTTAATATTTGCCTATGCAAAGTAAATATCTTCCCTTTAAGTGCAATGAAACCTCAAATTAATTCAGAAGAAAGCATAGCATATAGCAGAACACTAAGCACACTGAATTGTGCTTACACATTACAATCAGAAGTATATGGATATAGTCTTTAGGTAACTTTCAGGGTCCAGTTAACAGCCATGGCCTATAGCAAGCTTTAAATGTTCTTAGTAGGAAAGAACTTCAGAACAATGCCCATATTTATTGCTTGAATTGAGAACACTTAATTATTCATCAATAAGAAAGCTTTTTTTTTTTTTTTTTTTTTTTAACATAGCTATATTACAAGCATAATTTAAAAGTTAGCATCCTTCTTGTTGTTTGGTATTCTTCCTTTTCCATATAGTCTGTATAAGCATGACTGAAAGTTCAATCAATTTGATAGTTGATAATTCAGGAGGAGACATTAAACATGACACCATTAAACAATATATATTGTGTTGATTCTGTGTCTTTAAAGAAGACGACTTGTTGATTTGACAAAATTTCAAAGGTTAACGAACAGTAGTTGTGCTGTTCAGGCGTGTTGACTCAAAAGTGGTTTCCATTTTCTGTATACAAAGTTCCAGTGCACACTGAGAGATCCAATGAAATTATTTCCTTCAAATACGCTTCTATATAGGATTATAGACATGAAAAAAATATCTGTTAGATTTTGCAGTGAGGCAGTGAGGATGTCAAGCTCCAAGTCCTCCCAGAGAAGATCTTTACAACATTTAGTCTACTCTCCTGTGAAAATTTGGAATAAATTAATTGCTAAAACAGATAGGTTCAGGCATCAGGCATTTGATCAAATTTCAAGAATTTCTGGGGATGGAGATTTTGGTCTCGGTAGACAAAACGTTCCAGCTTCCTTGGGTCCAATTGGAATTTCTCATTTAGTGACTTAACACACAGTTGCCTCTCCTTTATTGCATCTCTCAGAAAACTTTGACTTAATCTTCTCTGCAACTCTTAGGAAGTAGATTATTCATAGACCACTTCTTAGCTGCCTTGTCCTTTACGTTGAACAATCTGAGTTCCTTCAAGCTCTTCTCATATATTGGGACCTGTGATTGCCTGATGGTATTACCTGATGGTATTACCTGATAGTACCCTGTTGGTATTATCTTTTCAGTTTGTTGAGATTTTTTTTTGTACTATTCATAGAAAAAAAGACAAAACTGGACTTCGGTAGGCTCACGAATGCGAAGTGGAGGGTGTTATGCACGTTTTTCAGTTTGCTGGCTGTACACATGCTAATGTGCTCTAAGGATGCACTGGTGGCTTGAGTTCAGCTTGCTTCCTGTCAGAATTCCCACATGCTCTTTTTCAATGCAGGTGTACAGTCATATAGGCTTCCAGTCTGTGTGTATTTCATGATCCATCATAATCCTGTGGATTTGATGCATTTTCCTTTTTCTTCAGAGAAAAGTTCCTGATGACCCATTTGTCACTTGCTTAGGTTTCTTTAGATAATATAGCTATAATGGGGGGAAAAGAATCTGTATTTAGTCTGCCTTATTTATGAGAAACCTACAATAGAAATTACTCATAGAACCTGTGGTAATGAAAAACAGTTGGAAAAGATGGTTTAACTGATGTTGGAAAATAGTATTAGTAGATGGATCAAGGAAGTTGTTTAATAATATGTCCCTTTTGAGTAACTTCAGCATTTTGGAAGGAGGTTTGTGTGTTGGGAGTTACATAGAACACTGAAACAAGTAGAACAAACTGGAATGAGTAGAAGAGAAAATGAAGATGACATTAGACTTCGAGGGGTTTTGAGTAAATAACCAGTGACAGGTTCCAGAGCAGATGGCTCTGGTTCCTAAAATGGTAGTGGAGTGAAAAGATGAGGGATAGGATGGTGGATGGTCATTGGTGCTGGAGTTTTTGAAGTGATGCAGCAAAATCTAGTAGGGGTTGAATTGACACTTTTTTTATATATTTAGAGGAGGAAAGTATTTTGGATCATACTGGAAAATGTTTCCTGTGCTTTGGTTTCTGCTGCAGAAAAGACGAAGTGTGAGGGAGACAGCCTTGGGTACTTTGCCTTTGTATCCTGTTTTCTCCATCTGCTGTGGGTTCATGCAATGAGCCCTATAGCTGTTTGCCCAGAAGAGGTGGCCTTATGCTACCTTTTGCTTTCTGTTATAGAAGGAGGAGTTTAAAAAAACTGGGTGGAGCTATTGTATACTCTACCCATGTAGCAACCTTAGCTAATTGAAAATTACTGTTACACACCCTACACTAAGGACAAAATCATATTTCCTTGCAGTGATAGCTAATTATGGATATGGAAAACTACAGATGATGTTTTATGTTGTGTTTTAAAATTTCTGGGGTTTTCTGTTTGGCAAATATGGTTGTTCATTTGAAGGATTTTATTTTTCGTATTCCTGGCATCATTAGCAGCCATTGCTACCGAGACTCTCTGCAGCATCTTTTACTCACAGTAATCTTGTATGGTTATAAGTTTTTTCTCTTATAAATAAAAATTTGAGGTTCTACCTCCTATCTTTTCTCTGGAAAGCTTTGGACTCCTTGCAGGCCTGTTATGCAAAGAATCTGGTTTAGAAAGTGAAATATGTTACATACTGTCTGAAATCACTTCTGAATCACATTGGGGATTTTTCTGTTCATAAAGGGAAGCAAAAATTGGTTACCCTACAACTTTGCATTGAGGTGTTACCTGTATTTTGCTTTGGCAACTTATTGCATTTATTTCTCAGTCAGACTGCCAGATGCAACAACATTTAAAAGAAGCCATTTTAAAAATTATTTTAATGTTTCTCCATGATGCTTGAGCAAGAGGAGTATATGTTGGTGGAAGTTGCTAGTACACATTAATCATCTTGCCTGGAAATGTTATACGACAAGTAGCACAATCCCTGTCAAAAAACACTCTAGAAAATATATGCAGACTTCAGTGAAGTACTGTATAATAATTTATGTCTGAATGCTGAATATTTCTTTAATCTCATATGATTTTTTTCTGAACAACTCACTACCTTTATTGAGAAATATTTATTCATTCCCACCTTAATTTTCATCCATATCTTCCTAAATTTGTCAGTATTTCTATGGTTTTGCTTTCAGCTGTAGCAATTGAAGTGTTCGTATGGCAGCACTTTTTCTGCCTCACTGTTCTTTTCCAGATTTTTTGGTTAGTATGTTCATTTTCCCTATTTCTTCAGAAAATATCATATAGTGTTACAGTTCTTCTTTCTGATCAATTTTAAGGTTCAATTGAATATTACAATTATGCCCTGCAATATTTTTTTAAAATGTATATATGCATTTATTAATGTGTGTATATATATATAAATTTTAGATTTTTCTGAATATCTAGATGATGTTGAACACTTGTTTGTAACCCAGTGTTAACTGTTTGAGAGAAATAGTCAAGTGTAATTTCTTCTAAAAATGATATTTTAAACAAATTTAAATGTGTACTAATTTTATATTAATGTAAAACTTCCTGAAAGGAACTATGACTTTTTAATAATATATTTATAGGGAATTCTGAGAACTTTGTTTTTTTTTGACTACTGCTGGTATATTATATTTGTTATATATATATTTCTATATTTTTATATGTATATATTTATATATTTATATATATTTGTTATATATATATTTGTTATATTTAATAAAAATAGAAATAGGAGATATTCCACTATACTAAAATTTATTTGTGTTTTATTTCTAGAATTTTTTTTTTGTGAAGAAATGGCCTCCAGCATTGGGAATGAAAAGAGTGTGAATCCTGTGCTCAGAATAAGTCAACTTGATGCTCTTGAACTAAACAAAGCCCTGGAACAACTAGTGTGGTCCCAGTTTACCAGCTGTTTTCATGGATTTAAACCAGGGGTATTGGCTCATTTTGAACCAGAAGTAAAAGCATTTTTAGGTCTTATATTATGGAAATTCACTATCTATTCCAAGAACGCAACTGTGGGACAGGCTATTCTCGATATTCAGTACAAGAATAACTTATCTCAGACAGAGAAATACCAGCCACTGAGCAAACACCAGAAGTTATGGTATCTGATTTTCACTGTTGGTGGAAGATGGTTGGAAGAAAGATGTTATGATTTATTTAGCAATCGTCAACAGCAATCTTTCTGCAAAATTAAGAGCTATATTAGTTTTGGATCTGGACTTCTTAAGCTTTGTGGACTTCTAAATTTTATGATTTTTCTTCGGAAAGGAACATTTGCAACACTTACAGAACGCATTCTAGGAATTAGGTCAGTTTTTTGTAAGCCACAAAGTGTTCGTCAGATAGGGTTTGAGTACATGAACAGGGAGCTCTTATGGCATGGCTTTGCTGAATTTTTGATATATCTGCTACCATTCATTAATGTACAGAAACTGAAACTTAAAATTTCGTCTTGGTGCTTGCCCATCACAGGTCTTTCCAATAATGAAAACACATTAGCGGCTCACTGCAGGGAATGTTCACTGTGTGGGGAATGGCCTACCATGCCACATACCATAGGCTGTCCACATGTTTTTTGTTACTACTGTATTAAAAGTAACTTTTTATTTAATATGTATTTTACATGTCCTAAATGTGGCTCAGAGGTACACAGTCTTCAGCCATTGAAGTATAAAATTGAAATGACAGAATTGCATGTCTGATATGAGGTTGATTTAGATTTATACTTTACATGATATATATTGAAGAGATTAATGGAAAAATTCAGAAATTATTGAAAGCAAACTGCTGAAAGATGGTTTTGGAGACTCTGGAATTTATTGTAACATGTATTTTTACTAGTGTTAGGATTTTATTGAGTAGCAGTGCCATAATGCCTTACCCAACTGGGCAGGTTAGGGAAACGTAGTTGGATTTGCTCTTCGTGGAGCGTGGGAGAAACAACATTATCAGAAGGTTCAATAAGAACTGTTACTTGCAAACTTCAGAACATTCCAATTGAAGAAGGCACTTGGCAAACAGACAGTGCCGTTACCAACTTAGCTAGTAGATGGATTTAGTGGGAAAGTTGTCATTTTTGTGCCTAAAGAATAATTTTAAATTTCAATTCCCAGTATGATGCTACACTAAAGAAAAAAAAAAAACCAAAGGTATAAAGATGGCTTGAGGAAAACTGTGCACTTTCTAGCCCTTCATGAGATGACAATTTTCTCTGGCAACTATGTCTTTGAGTTTTAATTGCACATATATTATCTTCTATCTCTTCCCTTAGCTGAGGGATGAAACCCATCATCCATTGGTATGTGGCAGACCCACATTCTTCTGAGTTAGCACCACTGAAGTAAACTCTGTACTCATAAGATGCTGTCTGTAGGAATTGCCACTCATGTTTTTTGGTGTGGTCTAGGTGGGTGCCAAATCTCAGAGTTCACTTCCACACAGAAAAATATCACAGTTATGTGCATAATAAAATAAGTAATTTCCTGCATTTTGCTTTCATATTTGCTTTCCTAGTTAGCTTTGCAATGTTTTAATTGTTCTAACACTTCATCCATTTACTTTTCAACCTGGTTTTATAAGATTATTTTCTTTTTAATTGCAATCTTTTTTAACAGGAAGTCTTATCCAGAAGAGTCTTATTAACACAAAAATACATTACGTCCTCTTTTGAATCTTAAATTGTCAAAAAATATATACAATTAAATTAAATAAATAGCTTATGGTGACTCTGTTCTTGATTTGCAGTCATCAACAGTCAGTCCCAAATATAGCAGGGTAACTGCTGATTGAGTAATTTTGATCTACTTTTATGAAATGGTTTATTACATTCTTCATTCTACATTCTGATTAAAGCAACCCACTAGCCTATTTGCTTGAAGATCTTAAATTCTAAGTTTTGATCTTTACAGTAACACATAGTGCTTTCATCTGATGTAATTAGATATAGTTAGCGGGTGGGCAGCCCAAAACTTCATTAATTCTGCTACTGTTGTGTGAATCAACAGAGACTTCAGAGCAAGTGCTTTCAGATACTGTGCTGCAATATTATTTGCTGTCAAATGTGTGTATTAGAGGCCAGCCATATTTCTGTTATTTGCTGTTGCTATTAGAAGCAGCAGGTGCAAACCAGCTTTTATTAGAGTAACCTGTTTTTATTAGAGTATGAAAACTGGCAAGTCATTTGAAGAGCATCCTGAAGTTACTTCTTGATCCTTAAAGAATTTTGTATGAATTGTCCTTCCATGTCACTTAATATCTTTTCCCAAAGAAATGTATTAGCAGCCCTGACTTCAAAGTGATCTAATGTCTCCAGAAACACCATCAGCATTTTTGCTACATCGGTCTTTAACTATGTTTATTAAAACTTGTATGCATCCAAAATCCAGTGTTTGTAGCTTACTTGCTGTGGACTCTTCATTTATTCTGAAGTCTCAGAGGAATATTTTATCAAAAGAGCATGGATTCTCTGTACAGGCCTCTGCTAGGTGTCATGTCCTTCTTATGTAGGAGTCAGCTTCTTTCCTATTTAGAAATGTTTCATTTTCCTGAATATTAAAGAATGTTTTCTTCCTTTTTCATTCCACCTCCCTCTGTCCTGTTAGATGTGCATAAGCTGTATGAATTTCCTGGGGTTTATTTTGTCTCTTGCAGCTTCATGCAGGCAAAGTTTGTATTTGTTACACTATCAATACAAAACCTATTTCAAGCAGTTGTTGTACAGCTGTTTTCTGCTGTCTCTGCTATATCACACTTTACTGTTGGGGTTTTTTTCTGGAACTAAACTTTTAATACATAATTTATGCTGACTTACCTATAGGAAAGCATTGGCCTACCTCTGTAGCACCTCCTCATCACTGTGTTGGGTTGTAGCCCATAGCATTAACAAAGTTAGTAAAGTCTGTGTCTTGTGGCATAAACAGTTTTTGTTGCCCAAAGATGCTGGATCTTAAGGTGAGGGTTTAGTTGTTTTATTTTCCATGCAAGTAAGCAGGTACCAAGCATCTCACAGAAGTAGGTGGTTTGTGAAAAAATGGTTGTTTATATCAGATACAGCTTTTTTTTATCTCCCATATGGTAAAATCTTTGCTCAGTTGTAGTCACAGCTGAGATGAATGAGAGCAGGATTCCTACTTGAATATTGAAAAAAATCCTTGCTATCAGCTTTCCTTTTTAGTACTTCAGAATCAATAGTCAGGATTTTCCTGAAACACTTTAAAATTAAATATATACTTTTAAAAATATTTTAATTCTGTTTTGTTGTGTCTTGTGATATATAAGCTGCAGAAGAGTCTTAGTTGAAGATATTACAGGAACCAGATAATTTGTAGACCAATCAAAGGATAGTTAGTTTTACATATTTATTACCTTGATAATTTGTCCTCATAAGCATTATTTTTTTATTATTTTTTATTATTACTATTTATTATTTTTCAGGTTTAAACTATACTTTAACAAAGGACTGCTACATCTGGTCCTACTTTCTGCAGAAGAGGGAATAAAATTTATTTTGGAATGTTAATTTTTTTTAAAAAGAGAGTTAGTGTTCAGCTACCATTAGAATGTACTTTGAGTACTCATATGTGCATCAGTGAAAAGGATGAATGCTTAGAATTTAAGGAAGCTAAAGGACCAGAACTTCTCTTCAGTCTTAGATAGGAGTTACAGCCTTGTATTGCCAGTTTTCTTTGTGCTCAGCTGACTTTGTGTGCTACATGAACATTTTCATTATCAAAAAATGAAGGCATAAATGAAACAGATTAATTATGTTAATAAACATTCTAGAAAACTTTTAATTTCTTCATTTGAATGAGAATTACCAGTTGTACAAGGTGTGATTCAGGAAGCGTTCAGTTGGAAGGAGTCAGAGAATGCTGGTTTTTACTTCCACAAACCATCACCATTCCATCTACTATGTATGTTTTAAGGGAGGTCTTATATAAATACTTTCATAGAAGTAAAAAAAAAAAAAAAAAAAAAAAAAAAGCAGGAGTTTCTGTAAAGGAAATGAGAGGGATAGTGTTCAATTTCTGCCTTACCTGGAAATACTTACATTTTTGTAAGTGTGAGATACAATGGACAAGGATGATCTCAGCATTAGTAAGGAGATGATGTAAAGAAAGGTAAAAGATATGTATTTGCTAAATACAATCTATTATAATGTCCTTATTTGAGAATACTAATGCAATTTTTATCTGGGATGTGTCATTCTTATGAAAACCAAGTTGACAAATAAATGATATTTTTAAACAGGAGGTTGTGAAATTTGCCTTTTTCTTGGAAAAAGATTTGTTGGAAAGGGTGGTTATTTCTTACTCTGTGGGTAACTTCATACTTGCCATTTATGAGAAAAAATGCAAAGTGAGAAACTAGTTTAGACTTCTCTTTAAAACTTTTGTCAGTTTTAGGTTTAAACAAATTATCTTTTTTCACATTTCTTCTTTTGAGCAGCTTAGTCATTGCTGTTTCATTGCTGTTACACTTCACTGTGTGTTTGCTAGGAAGCTGTGTTGGATTGTACTAAGAAGAGAGAATTGTGACATGGCTGGGCACAGGATAGGGTTGTACCCAGATAGATAATAAAACTGATAGTCATTTGCTTTTAATGCAAATGCAAGTAGCCTGAGCTGCTTCAAATCACAGTGCACACCACCAAAGCAGCAGAAGCAGTGTCAAAATGGTTCTTCAACCCCTTGCCTGTTCCCCAGAGGAACTCAGTGGAATTGGTTGACTAGATTGCAGCTGCCTGTCTTCAACCTCTCAAGAGAGTTTTGCATGCTGACAACATTAAAACATCCACCTAAATTGCCTTAAGTTTCTACCATTCCACTTCCAAGTGGACTTCTGGGAGTCCACTTCCAAAGTGAGGAGTTGGCACAAGCCTGGCAAAGTGGTCAAATATCATTCAAGGAAAAGACATTTGTGAGCAGAATCTGTCTCTGACTGGCACCAGATGAATCACATGCACAAACATGCACAAACAAGCATTTTTGTAGAGCATCTGCTAAAGCCAACTAGTCATCTCTTCTGTTTTCTATAGCACACCTGGGTTTTTAGAATTCTCAAACTAACTTGATCTGCATACAAAAATGCAGATCTGTTTCAGATAAGGTATGGACAGACCTGTACAATAGCATGTGCTGGTAGTTCTATGTCTAATAAGTACAAAATCCTTAGCTGCATACCTCTCTGATCTTGGGTCTCCTAAGAAAGCAAACTGGTGCAAAGTATGATAAAGTTGGTCAGTGTGCTGCCATTCATCTCATGTATGCTTACTTTCAGAGACATATTTCAATGATATTTCAGGAGGAATAGAGGTGGTCAGTCTCATAAATGCTCTGCATTAGGCTATATTGGAAGAGCTGTAATGAAAACTTATCATAGCACATTGGAGTAGCTCAGGAGAGGGGGAAGGCTAACTTTTCTCTCTTCTGCCATTTTCTTTATTCATTGCAATCTTCTTTTTTACTTCTTGACTGCATAGCTGGCACCCTATCATGTTCCCTAGCTTTCAGTCACTTGCCAATAGCTAGTGTGCCATCTTGTTTGAAGCTGTTACCTAAATAGTCCTTCTGGACACACTGTGCCAAGGAAATAACCCTAGAGAGCATCTCCTGCTATTGGCAGGGATACCACTGATGCAGTACCTGGGTCAAGGACAATCCTTAGAGATACATTGTCTTAATGGAAAAAAGTCACATCTTACAGGTTCAGATAGGCCCCTGGGAGCATGCCTGTTGCAGCAGGCAAAGACAGTAAATGGCATCTGTGGCAGTACTGACTCTTACATGGGATTATGTATTACCTCTGAAGGCTTGCAAAGAGTTTTGAAACTTACCCTGTTTTATTGAGGTTTACTGCCTGTTACGTGGTTACTCTGAATGAATTCTCTCCTATTGTACCCAGTTTTGATTTAAAGTCTTTAGTCATGGTTGTGCATGGTGCAGTAAGAGACAATGGGCTTGGCATTCTGGATGGTGATATCCAGTTTGTCACTGGTGTTCTTCATCTTAATTTCAGATGCATTAAACCACAACAGAAGCTATGAACATACTATGTGAGAGCCAATTATCTGGGCAGAGATGTATGGCTTATGACGAGGCATAAGTGTGTACCTAATGCAGACCCAGAGCTAATTAAGCTTTTCTTAAAATGCTTTTGTGTCTGATTGCACTTAAATAGGTAAGTTTCTCATGAGTGACCACCATAGCTGCTGAACACTCTCTGTAATTAATAAAAGCTTCTGTGATATGTGTGCAGTATTTATTTATAACTTCTAATTCCAGCCTCTTTTGACTCAGGCTGCTTCCAAAAATTGTGGATCACATGGATTGCTCCACCTAATAAAGTCACATGGTTCAAAGACAGAGAAAAAATAATGCTCGTTGATTCAGGATACTTTTCATGACAGCTCTAACATCTCTATGACTGCTACACTGCCAGTAATATAAACCTATTCCTGGTTTATTCTGTATTTAAAAGGATAAGAATAGGGCAAAAGCAGAGGCAGGTGCTGGACACAAGAATCAGAGCTCTAGAGGAATGTGGCTGCAGGGTAAAAAACATGAGGATTTCAGAGGGCCTGTTGTGTCCAAAGACTGTGCACTCACGGCTGTTCATTCCATATACAGAGGACAAAATGGTCCCATGTGGTGTTTCTTCTCCAAAAGCAATGCTTGACTGGCCAGAGCATGCTGCAGATGCAAGCATGGGATGGGCAATTAGCCAAGTGGCACAGCTTCTATTACATGTGTCGTGGAGAATAAGGTAACAGTTCAATTGTGTTGGCTGGTTTAAGCAAGCTCTGGCCAATGCAGAAGGTATAGATGGACCTTCCTTTCACAATCCTTGTGACTGATAGCAACAGCAGTCACCCTGCAACACTTTCAAAGGTAGAGTGGCAAGACACAGAAGAGTGCAGATTGCTCATTGCATCATTGCTTAGTGCCACAAAAACCCAACGTCATAAAAATATAAATCGATCCAAGAAAAACTGGTGCATTATCCATACTTGCAGAACCAATATAGACATCAGGACATGGAGGTTAGAAGTATGAAGAAAATGGCACTTGAAAGGTTTTCACTTACACAGCAGAACAGCTTTTGCTGCAGAGATGCAAAATGCATTAGTCATTAAAAACAGATATCTGTACATTTCCAGTCACCTACAGCTATTCCTGGAAATATGTCAGGATAAAAAAGACACAACATTCAAGCTGTGAAATATTCTACTGAAATCTCTCAAGATTCTAAAAGATATTAAAATATTGTAGCAAACTCAACTCTTGCTGAGTGTAAGAATGAAAAAGTTTGGTTAATTCTTAAAATTAGCTCCACTAATTAATTTGCAGGCATAAAACTCTCTTAAGATACATATAATTGTGAGAAGTTGCTTTTCACAGTGAAATGGTAAGTTCTTTACACCTAAGCTATTATTTTAACTCATGCTTTAAAGAGGTTGTTGGGGGACATTCAAGGAAAAGCATGTAATTGATTTTCCATAATTACAGAGAGACACTTCTTGCTTTCTCAGGAGCTGCTCATGAACATGATGTTTTAGATCTACTTTTTGAAGCAGAACATGTTTGTTTTGATTTTTTTAAGTATTAATTTTATTTTAAAATATATTAACAAATGTAACTGTTACTATTGTCATTGGTTGTTTTTTTTCTTCTCTCCTAAGTCCTTATGGAATGGATGAAAATTTTAATTCTATTACAGAAGTGAAAGCCTCTTTTTGGCATTTTGTAAGTAGATGATGATATTCTGTTAGCAACTGCCTTTTCAGTAATGTGGTGGTCTAAATTCTGAATTCTATTATTTTACATCTGCAGCAACTGAAAGTATATTTTTTTATAAACAGCAAACTTCACCTCATAAAAATTCATTACATAAGGGCATAAACAAGTACTTTTCCTTCCAGTCATTGGCAGTAAGTGATTCATCAGTTTTCCACAGAAAACCAATTTCATTGCAGATGTTCTGCAGACTCCCTGAATTGTAGAATCATATCATCCAATCCCAGCACAAGGAATGTAGGATTTTTTTTTTTTAAAGGGTGGAAAAAAGGCTGTGCTTAGTCTTTTTAATAGGATTGAATATCATTTGCTGTCTCATCAGTTTTGTGAAATAACCATAAAGTAATCAGCTTGCCATTCTTTCCTTCCCTGTACAGGCTATCAACTTGCTCACAATGCTGATTTCATAGCAAGTGCATAAGTGAATAACTTGCAGGAGAGCAAAATCTTCCTTTGAGGTTAAACAGAATGTAACTGGGTTACATAGTTGTCTCTCCTTCTTTTCTTCATTCTTTCTCCTTCATTTCTTCTTTCTTGTTTTTTTCATTCCTTTCTTCCATTCTTTCCTTCTTGTTTAATACTTCAAAATATAGAAATTTCCCATAGTAATCAGCCACTAATTTTCATTGTCTAACAAACTTGCCCTTCTTCTTCCCTTAAAAAAAAATTGAATTAGAGGGTTTTTCCTAAGAACTAGTAATAAACTGGTTAATTCAATTTTTCACAATGAGCCAGAAATAAAAGATAGACCTAAAAACTACTTCTTGCAAATGTGTGCAATTTTGTTTAATTCTATTCTGTATAACATATAGAATCCACCCTACTATATTTCCACTGCATTAACTTATGTAGATACAAAATTCAATTCTGATAGCTGAAGGAGGGAAAGGAGACAAAGGAATATATTAAGATTAAAGTGAAAAGGTATGGAGAAAGTTTAAAGCAGAGAAACCAGAATAGTAGCTGGAAAGCAGCGGGAACCAGAAAGAGATTTTTTTTTTTCCAGTAGGAGGAATTAATTTTATTGATATCTCCAAGATGGGGTTGAATTTAGCCCTTAGAGAAGAAGCTTATAGCAGCAAAATGCACACATTAAGTTAGCAGCTAAATGTTCTATACAGCTTTAAATCTTGCTGTAAGTGTTCTATTTCCTATTTTTTTTCCTCCCTGGTTTGTTTTCTCCAGTGCTACTATGCTTAACATAGCATAGAGAGAACATTCCTCCAAACGTGAATCAATGAACTAAACACAGCAAGATCCAATCTGGAATCGAAGAATGATTAATTTGTAAAAGACCTCTAAGATCATCAAATCCAACCATTGCCCTTCTACTGTCAAGTCCACCACCTAACCATGTCCCCAAGTACCACATCCACAGGTCTTTTATATACCTCCAGGATGATGACTTCACCACTTCCCTGGGCAGCCTGTTCCAAGGCTTCATAACCTTTTCCATAAAGAAGTTTTTCCCAATATACAATCTAAGCCTCCCCTGCTGCAGCATGAGGCCATTTCCTCTTATCCTATCACTTGTGGTTCAGGCAAAGAAACTACCCTCCTCCCACCTCGCCACAGCTCCTTTCACAGAGTTGTAGAAATCAAAAAGGTCCCCTCTGAGTTTCCTATCCCTCAGGCTAAACAACCCCATCTTCCTCAGCTGCTCCTCATAAGACTTGTGCTCCAGACCCTTCACCAGCCCTGTTGCCTTTCTCTGGGCATGCTCCAGCACCTCAATGTCTTTTTTGTAATGAAGGACCCAAAACTGAACACAGGACTGGAGGTGTGGCTTCACCAGCTCCAAATACGGGGCAATGGTCGCTGGGTTTGTCCTCCTGGCCACACTCTTGCTGCTATAAGCCAGGAAGGCATTGGCCTTCTTGGTCAGCCAGGCACACTGCTGGCTCATGTTCAGCTGCCACTTGTCACCAAAGAGAAGAGATTGGTGCCTGTCCCTTAACTCTCCCTTCAGTGTCATCTTCTCCAGGCTAAACAGACCAAGTGACCTCAGCTGCTCCTCAAGGCCCTTCACCATCTTTGTTGCCCTCCTTTGGACACTAACAGCTTAATGTCTTTCTTATATTGTAGCACCCAAAACTACACACAGGACTCAAGGTGAAGCTGCATCAGCAGGTAAGATGAGGTGAAGCAGGACCTGCTTTTTACAAACACAGGCTGGTGCAGCTTGATGCTCTGATTGTCCTGCATGTGCCATGTGATGGCACTCAAGATGATCAGCTCCATGATCTTCCCTGGCACTGAGGTCAGGCTGACAGACCTGTAGTTCCCCAGGTTCTTTTTCTGTCCCTTCTTGGAGACAAGTGTCACATCTGCCAACCTCCACTGAACAGGGACCTCCCTGGTTATCCAGAATTGCTGGTAAATAAATGAAAGTGTTTCAATTAGCACTTCCTCAGTACCTTATCTTGTATCTGTATCCAAAAAAATAGTATGTAATTTGATGTTGAAAATGAATAGTGAAAATCCTAAAGAAGAACCCTTTGTTCAAAGTTTGAGAAAACAGGAAAATACAGATACAATTCACTTTTGTTGACCAGATCAGATTTAGGAGTTCAGAGCTGCACTCTACCTACACTAGAAAACTAAACATGTGTGGGCCAGGGTTTTTTGGTACTCTGGCCAGTATACATGGCACAGCTCCCATCTATGTTAGTAAATTCACTACCCATCATAAGAAGATAGTTTTGAATACTTGAGCCCAACTGAGTGTATTTATATCTATAAACAACCACAGAGAGCAAATTTCTAAGTAATTTCAAATGCATTTCACGTGATAAGTATTCTCCATGTATTGCAAGTATTCTCAGATTGTTCAGTGTCACTGAGCTCAATAGTAGATAAAAACAGAGAGGATGCATGCTGGCTTCTTCCAATAACCCCCATTAAAAAAACAAACAAACAAAAAAAAACCAAAAAAAAAACCATCAGTAGAATTAGGGAGTCATAAAAGCAGCATCATTTTCCACTTTGATATCACTGGTGCCACAGAAGGATCTGTGGGTGCCCCAGCATGCTCCCTACTTCTTTATTGCTTCTTCAGTTAATTTCTTTCCAGGCAGAATCCTTGACTGGTTTGCCTCCTGTGACTGTTAGAATAGGCAAAGGAGCTTAAACTGCTGGTGCCCGTGTTTCCAGGCTAGAATGCACAATTTCTTAGAAACAGTGCTACAGACATAATCTGTTCATTCCCATTCAGTTTTTTTCTCTCCAAAGACAATGGGCAAAGCCTAGACTGGGTTAAAGCATGACTTAAGAGCCTGTCTCCTAGGCTCTTTCTTTCTAAACTTATATGTATCTCCAAACCACACAGGACCAGGATGTTGACTGTCTCAACAAAGGAAAACTGAATTTGTCATACGTCCTAGAGGAAAGTGCACTCAAACTACCTGTATTTGCCCTATGCAGATTATAGAAACAAAAGCCTGAGCCCATGCTAGAGCCCTGAGCATATGCAGGCTCTCATTCCTTCAAAAATCTACAGAATTTTTCCTGCATGTCTGCATTAAATTGTGTTGTAAACAATATGGATGACTAATAAATTTCAATTCAAGAGCAGGATCAGATAGTTAATTTCACAGCTTTGGTTTACATAGACAGAATGAACACTGATGTTGTCATTAGTCATGCTTTCTCCTTGTGTATCCATGAAGATAGAGCTATGGAGTAAGTGCAATCCAGCACAAACATATCTGTTCAGCCCTAAATACAAGTGTGGTGAAAAATGAGAAATTGCACCCTGATAGCAAGGAAGAATATGTAAGTTTATGCATATGTAAAGATATATGGTGGTTTATGAACTATTATTTTTAAGATCTACTCTTGTAGAATTAGAAACTTCCCTCTTCTGAAGGCAGTGCAGCTGTCCCACAGGGTGCCAGACATTGTAACACCAGGCACCTAAGGAAAAGAGTTTACACAATTTTGTAAGAATGAGCTGTGACAGGACACAAAAATATGTTCCAGGAGGAATAAAACCAAAAAACCTATAGGTATATAGACATAAATGAAAAGAAAAAGAAGTAATTTCAGATAAATGCTTAAGGAGGACTTGAAAAAGGAGAAGGCACTTGGCAACTGGGGACAAGAAAATTTACCTCATGCAGCCACTTGGATTGAGGACAGCAGTGTGTAAAATGGAAAAAAGTTGATTCTTACTGAGGTATTGAAAAAATTTATTGAATTAAGTTTTTCCTTTAAGATGCTTTGCTTGAGTTTTCTGTGTGAAAAACAATCAGCCTGCTAACTGCAGCATCCAAGTGAATATGTGGAAAAGATTTTTCTTTCTATCGTATAGATTACACTGACATGTAGAATGGAAGTTTAATACTGTACTTTATCATTAGTCCAATGAAATTACAGATATCAGCTCCTTTAACAAATTAAAGTTATACCACATGGAGAAAAGGATTAAACCACACACAGAATTAGGGTTATCTTCACTCTTTCTGGCCTTAGACCGTAGAAATTAAAAGAACACGTTGGAGAAAGTTGCTAGGAGACCGTAATCACAAGTGTCAGAATAATACATTTTTATTTAAAATAGAAAATGTTGATTAATGAACATACTTAACAGATAATGAGTAAAAGTATTGAAAGCATCTATGTTCAGTCAAATTTCAGGTGAAATATTTAATTTATATGTTGAAAAGCCATTGAGAATTGAAAGTCTTCAAGGTAAAGCTAACCAAGTCAAACAGTTAAAACCAAAGGACACAACACTTTCAAGAGTACTTGATTAGAAGTTTCTAGATATTAAGAAGCAAGAGAAAATGTTTCCAATGTGTAAACCCAGTAAGTGTAAAACTAAATAACATAAAAGGAAATTATTTAGCTATTAGAGTCTCATGTAGATATTTTGTAGAAATTAAGATAAGATGAGACAACAGCTTTGGAAGCAACAAACTGATTTAAAGGTAAGATACTGGAGATGTTGTATATATAGCACATTAAAATGAGAGAAAACTAAGCAATAAATTAAATTAATGGTAAAGAAACTTCAGCCTAAATGACAAGGTAGCTTATAAAGCATGAACAAAAGGGTCCTAGGATTTATCATACCAAAATCTCCAACAGTGTCCACATGTTGATTTAATTTGTATCAATTTAAACAGGTATCATGCCCTGAAAACATTAGCATCATATTTTGCATGCAAGATTTATGATCCTTAGGTTCTTGGAACCAGGAGTCTGAGTTTGTCACATAGCTTGGAATCTGAAACTATAAGACATTGGCTCTTCTCTCTCACATTTAGGTGTAAGTGGTAATGCATAATAAGCAGTTTACTGTGATGACCCCTCAGCTTCATGAACATAGAATGGATTGTGTCCTTATAGATTCATGTCAGTGTCAAGGAAACCAGTCAACAAGATTGTCCATCCAAACCAAGTAAAATAATTTGAGTGCCAGGAAGAAATTGCTTCCTTTATGTCAATAGAAACCTGCAGAAGACAGGAAATGAGATACTGGTCCAATGTCTGGCTGCTGATCACTCGGCCTACTGGTGACAGCAAAATCTGGTGCTAGATAAAAATCTTGCTAAGTCTTCCAGGGAAAAAGTCTGTAGTAACAGAACAGGAATCCCAAAATGCTCTTGAAATAATGGTAGTTTGAAACAAACCAATCATTCAATCTTAAATGTGGAATAATCATAAAAGCATAAAATAATTCTATGGTGGTTTTACTTTATAAATAATAAATCCAGATATTTCTTTTTACCAAACCATCACTTAACTAATTCTAAATTAAATATTTCTAATGAAGTATTATATGAATATGTTTGTGTCTAAATACATATTTTTTCAAATAATCAAGAGTAGCTGCATGCAGTGAGAAAATAGTCATGCCTAAAACAATTGCAATACAGGAAAAATACGTTGTTGGTGATGTTGAAATGATGTCTTATACAGACACAATGTAGCCTGAAATAATGTTTTACTTCTTAAGAAAAATTTAAAAATGTTATTTTAATAATCAGCTCAAATTTGAGAAAGAATATAAGAAACAAAATTTGCAACTGATAGTTTGTCCACTAACCAGTAAAATAATTAGGAAAAAAAAATGTTTTGCTAATTTGCAGTGGAGAACAGCAAGTGTACCTTGTGTGTACAAACAAACAAACTAAAAACAAAAACAAACAAAAAAAAAAAAAAAACTGAGATAGCACTAATGTGGAAATAGTTTGTACATTCAAAGTTTATCGTTGTTTCCATCAACAGTTCCAAGCTTTTTGGTTTTTACTTAACCATTTTATTTCTGATCTGAATAAGGGCTCCTGGGCAAATGGAAAAGGGCTGATACTACAGATTCTGGTCTTGAACAGTGCCTTTATCACCTACCAGACTGAAAAGTGAATAAGAAAAAATTACTTTTTATTATTTTTTGAGAGAAATTAAAAACAGTAACAAAATAAATTTGTTTGAGCTCTGATAGTATCACTATTTAGTCATTTTTATATGGTATGATATTATTCTGGATTGCTTATTTTGTTTATATTCCAATTTAATTTAACACAGGTCTTGAATCTGTATTTTACTTAATGAATCCAAACTCAACAGAAATACAGCATGAATAATTACCAACAATTAGCAAAAATAATTTCTATTATGCAAAGAAGAAAACAAAGTAAAGCTCTGTATAAATTAATGCACTCTCTTTCCTTCTGCACCTTAGAGGACTCATTTGCTAAAATATGTAGCAGAGTTTCCTCTTCTCAGGAACCTTGGGGCAGCAGTTACTGGATAAATTTCATAGTTATTATATGGGGTTGGAAAGCAGATATGTAGAAATTAGTAGTTTCCTAGGAACATATAAGGGTGAACTTATTTTAAACTTTATATTCACAAAAAAAAAAAAAAAAAAAAAAAAAAAAAAAAAAAAGACTAAATAATAAATAAGTGAAATGTGAAAAGTTCTCAAACAGAAACAATCAGGCTCTATGAATATGCTCAGAAGAAGTATTTCAAATATAAATCCAAGAGAATGATCCAGATTAGAATGGAATATGTAGGCACCTTGCTTTCTACCAATAACCTTATTACTACTGCAAATTTCTTAGATATGTCTTAGTCTGGTACTATGCAGATCCCAAATATAGCTGCTTGGGGAGAGCAGAGCATGACAATGTCTAGCTTGTGTCTGAAAGAACTTGGGATTTATACAGCAGCCATCCTATCACCCATGTCTCCTGAAAGGTGCATTTCAGCAGACAGGCACCAGGGTCCCCAAAGCTGCATTGACAACTGTGTGATGCATAAAACACAGAAAGAAGAAGTAAGAGATGCAAGTGTCTTTATCCATATTTTTTAATATAACGATGGGTAGAAGTGAGAGATTTGGTTTCTGTGATTTGCAGTTCAGCTCACACATGCCTGTGAGGAGACAGCACCAGCTCTAGATTAGGCTGCAGGAGAGTCAGCAGTCAAAGATGTAAGAGTTTATAGCACCTAGATGTATCCTGCTAATGATTGTTTGTTTTTTCCGTAGGTTCATCACTGCTTTCCACAGAAAAAGTTATCTTTATTTTTTTTCCTAATTTAAAGGTAACAAAGTAATATTTTGGCAGAACTACTTTGTCAATTAATATCTCTTCTTATTTCTTCTTCTGTTGACTGTCTGCTGTCTATCTTCTTGGAGTTCAACCTTTGGGAGATACTGAAGACCAGCTTCCATAGATGTCAAGGATAATTGGGTCAAAAAAAATGAGATGATGGCATTTGATGCATTGTTAAATGTAGTAGTTTTTGCATTTGTCTTACTTTTCTTCATTTTTATCTACTGGACCTAAATTATATTCAATTGGATCATCTCCAAATGATATTAAAGTTCACCACAAATTGTAAGATTTTATTTTACTGTGAACTAATAAAAAGTAGACTTTTTTTGTGCCTTTATGTTCAAATCTGAGAAGAGACACAAGACAAAATACGGCATTTAATTTTTTTTAGTAACAGCAGAAATATTTCCATATTAGCTTACAATGCACACCTTTACTTGGTTTGGGGGCCTGAGTCCAGAAAATCCTTTGAGACTGTAAACCTTAATACACTGTATAAGAAATCAGTCATCTACTGTTCTTGAGAAACAAAGTCTTCTATTTTGCATAATACTTGTTTTTAGCAGATTAAAGACATAATTCTTCTTACTTATTTGCCTCACAGATTGGAACTGCTGTAGAGACACATAGCAAACAAACAGGCTTTACATGAAGAGTTTAGATACTGACTGAAATATCCTGCATATATACCTAACATACAGTATATTTACTGTTGGATGAGTTATGGTATATACACACAAAGGAATTTTGACTTTAAGATTCAGTAGCTGAGGAAAAAGATTTGCTGTTGTGCAGTTCCTCCTCCACACAACGAATTTGTTCTGAGTGTTTATCTCCACTTGCATCAAAATACCCACAAATTAATTCAGATTGTTTCTAAACATCATTGGAAGCCACATTTGCTCCACTTTGGCTGAGTGTCATCAAAGTCAATGTGGCTTTTTCTGCTATTTCCCTCCCACCTTCAAGGCTGTTAATAGAGTTCAAGTGTTCTCTTAAACAGCCTCCAAATACTGCACTAATTTAATGCACAAAAGTAAGATGTGAAAGTTGACCTCTGTGAGATGTGGAAGGAGTAGCTGTGCAGGCTATGGTGCAGGCTATGGTGCCATCAATACAGTTTTATATGGAATGTCACAGGAGTGGAATTAGACAATATGCAGACTCATGCCAGGTGCTGTTTGGACATTTAATTTTGGTACTGTGATTTGTAATTTGTATATCTATCTATTAGGGAGAGAAGAGACAAAGAAAAGGAAGAGTTGCCAGTTCAGGACACACTTCATTCTTGGTGACAAACCTACCTCACATTTCCTCTCAGAGTGATTTCATGTAGTGGGTTAGAAGTGCAAGGGCAGTTTCCAAGAACATGTAACATTTCCTCTATTAATCTGTGTTTGTTTGTTTGTTTACATTTTTGGGGTTTTTTTGTTTGGTTTTTTTTTTTTTTTTTACAAAATTAAAGAATTTTCATGTTTATCCACAAATGTTGTTTGTTCCTGCCCTCCGTATGACCAGAACAGCAAAAACCATACTCACCAGTTGGCTCATCTAAATTGTTTCTGATTAAAATTCCAGTAACTGTCCATTTATCTTTTTTTTTTCAGGTGTCCCAAATCGTTTTACGTAGTCCTATTATTCAAGGAAGATGAGGAGGACTGGAGAATAGAGACTGGTATATTCAGTCTCCATTTTTATGCAGTTGCTTCTTGATGAGAATGTTAAGACTCCTCTTTTATTAAATATTTTTACATGTAGCTGTCTTTCCTGTCGAATGTTAAAATGTGGGTAGTAGACAATGTTTTGGGTGTTGCAGTTCTGTAAAGATCTACTATTGAAATGGTAACAACAGTAAGAATGATTCAAACAGCAGCAGAAGAAAAATCAAGCCTGAATATTCAACCCTTTTCCTTGTTTTTGCTTTACATCTGTTATATGTTATTAACATTAATTTATGTTCAGTTCATGTGTAGTGCACATTAGGACATTTTCTATCCTTAACACTCTTTGTTTTGTTTCATAAACAACTAAACCAATGAAATAGTACTGAGTGAAAACATCCTTCAGAATTAAAGAAAAGGGGAATAAAGTTTCATTCTCTGGTGTATGTGTTTCTCTTTTAAAAACGCAACACAGATACAAGCCCAGGATCTTCCCAACTTTACTTCTGCAAAAGAGAAAACTGCATAGATCATTTCCCAGCTTTTCTAAAAATTGGGTCTGTTGTAGCAAACATAGTTCACATGTAAGGTATACTTTGAAAACTTCCATGTTATCCACATCATCCACATCAGTGTCTTTCTTGGCCTCCACTTTTCTCCTGTTGGAAACCAAACAGATGGAGTGTAGTGCTCAGGAACAACACCAAATCTAAATACAGTTTAAGCTTCCCAAGGCTTTGGAGAGTACCCTTGAATCTCACAACATAGTCATAAACTGTAGTTACAAGCCCACTTTAGTGTGTTAGCTGTATTGAGGAGATATCTGCTGTCAGATACCAGACACCTTTTTAAACACCAGAGGAGGAAAAATGTCCCCATTCCTCCCTCTGCCTGAAACTCAAACATCTAAGCCCTAAAGAATATGACTGGTTTATTTACAAACCCAGATAAATTCTCCATGATTGTAAATGGCATTATCTCATATTCTACCAATGTTTAGGAAAGAAAACCAATGAAACTTAAACATTCATTACATTTCTAAATAAAACTTCAAAGCAATAATGAAGAGGAAGGAACTGTAAGGATTAACTTATAATAATATTACTAATAAATACACTAAAAAAACCCATACAGAAGGCCTTGTGTGACTACAATTCATCCTTATAAAGAAAATTTGAATTCCATAATGTGTTATACATTATATGTCTAATCAGACAATTCAATTGTAAGAGTGAGTTTTTTTTTCCAAGCCAAGCTAAATCCTTCTCAAAAATATATACTTTTATATTTTTTTAAGGCTGAAGAAATAAAATCTTTCTAAAAATAAAGTATTTTCAAAAGGCGTCAGATGTGAGGATTCTGAAAAGTACTTCATAGTGGAGGTCCCAAAGCAAGACACACAGACCCCATGGTCACTTTAAAAAATCCTGGCAATCTAATTCTTAAATTTTAATCTAATTTCCTGTGCTTATTTATAGAACAGAGCAAGCTAAGCCCTTTGTTGAACTGCAGCCATCCTGTGAGCTTATGTTATCAGTTATAAAAACGTACTCTGCCCCAATTTCACAAGTCCTTAATTACTCATCTCCTCCCACAGAAACCATTAACAAGTGATATATGATACATATTTCTTAAAATATAGCATGAAATGCAAAGCAAAGTGTCAGGCTGTTCAGAAGCTATGCATATTTCGGTGACTCAGAACAATGCACAAAAGTGTAAGGAGATTAATAAAATTAAGAGTTCATTTTCATTCCCGTTCCAATTGGTCTTATTTAAACACTGGGCTGTCCTAAGGTTAAAAATAAGCCCTTCTAGTTTTAAGCTTTTAAATTGTAGCTTTAATCCTTTGTCTCATTTAAATTTGATGGACTACATTAAAAGTAGACAGATTATAAATATTCATGATTTATTTATTTATTTTCCAGATGTTACCCATTGCAAACCAGAGGTCAGCAAAATGCAATTTAATAATCTTCCAATGATTATTGAAATATATTTTGCACAAGACCACAAAAAATGTTGCTTCACTTTTGTTTTCATGTTACAACTCATGATTTCCTCACAGAAAGTTAAATTGGTAGCAAGTATTTTTAAGAAGTCCATCAGATTGCAAATCATATTGTATTTGTTGCAGGAAAACAAACATTGTATATATATATATATAAGGAAGGGAGATACAAGATCTGGGTAATTACTGACATAGTAATCCTACCTTATGGAGATTTCAAAACAAGCCTGGATCATAATAAAATTAATTATATAAATCAGAAATGAAAAAAAATTCTCAATAGGTTCAGCAAAAGCTAATCATGAAGGGTAATTGTGCCTTTCTTGGCAATATTAAAAGGTTTTCTAGGCAAAGAATGTACTAGCTAAAATCTATCTAAGCATCAGATTTACTGCAAAGTAATTCCTGTAGGAAGTTGCTTACCAAGTGAATGAAGCTAAACTAGTGCAAGAAGTGTAATATGGGTAAGAAAAGAGTGCAGGTGATACTGTTCATGGAAACTGTTAGTAGGAAAAGTAAAATAGTTACAGTGATACTAAATTAACAGGGGAGAGGTCCAGACTATCAAAGCAAAATGGACACCTGAATATTGGAGTAGAAGAGGTGGGATGGCATACAACAGTAGTAGGTGTGGAGTTTAGGACAAATAGCAAGGCTTTGTTGCTTACAGAATGGAAATAATAGAAGAAGATAAAGTTTGGTGCTATTAATCAGTCACATAAAACACATGAACAAGCAATGTGAAGAAGCTATTGAAGTGAAAAATATGATCTGAGATTGTGGCAAGTAAGATATCTGCAGTACAGAGGAGAAAGTAGGATTTCTGTTGTAGATGACATTAGTGAGATCTCACCTCAAGTACTATTTAAAGTTTCTGCCATCTGTTTACCAGAAAGATGTAGGGAAATGAGAAGAAGCATGAAGAAGTGGACCTGTAATGTCTGCCTACAGAAAAGAAAGAGTATATTTAGCCTTACCTAGTCTATTGAATTGCTTGCTTTCCCCATGTCATGAGATGGCTCTGTAATTTTGTAATTGTGTTGAAGAAGTATTTTGAGCTGACATAGTCAACCTCTGACATAAGCATGTTCTTACAGAAATCCTTGCCTAAGAAGAAGAATGTAGAATGTGTAGGCAAAAAAGTGGTACTCATAAAGGTGGTCCTTAAATTGTAAGGTTGATTTTTCTTTTCCCTGCAATCTCACCAGTTTGTGAAAAAAAGAGTTCTTTCAAGGAATGATTCAGAACACATAAAATTAAGCTACTTTCCAATATGGCTGAAACTGATGAAGTTGATATGTCTGTGTGAAGTTGATGTTTCTACTTTTTCAATATTCAGACACTTGTATGTTTAATGTAAATGACTAGGAGAACTTTGGAGAACTGAAAATTATGGTTCTCAGTGGAAATTTCTGGTATATTTTACTGCCTAGCTAGTTGGGGAATGCAGACATGAGAGACAGAGACATAGCCAGATTCTTTTAGAAGATGAAGTGCGTCAAGTTTTTTAGCAGCACACTCATTTATGGTAAACCCACGACCTGATTCGTGGATGGACTGTATGAAATGTGAGCTGTTGGAACTGGGGGAATGGAATTTCTCCCAGAAGAGGGAAGATGAGCTGATATACCACTGCAACCTACATCAAAGTGGAAAATGTGAAGCTGCATGTAGAAGTTAAGCTAACACTCAGATCAACTTAAGTTAAGCTTACACTCAGATCAACCACACCAATTTATATCCCCACCTCCTAAAGAACAAGATGTCTATCCAAGTGAACTTCTACCAGCATTTTGGATTAGATAAAAAATAGCATAAAGCTTAGTATATAATGTTTCTGTGCAGATTATTATATATTATTGCCTTGAAAATTTATATTTCTTTAGCCAAACACTTATTCTTTCTTCCACAAACTTTTAGGAAATAATTTATGTTTGCAGGCTTCATTAGTGAAATTTCAATTTAACAAGATCTACTGAGTGTTAACAGACCCAGCAAATAACTGAGAGCACTGGCTTGAAGTGTTTTGTTTTAGAGCATATTTTTATCAGGATATATATCAAAAACAAATAATCCTCAGGCCGAAAGTTTTTTATACTCTGGAGCCTTTTCTCCCATGAATACATGAGAGATTTGCCTTGATAGCTCCTATTAACACAAGTGGGAGTTGCAAGCCAATCCCCTATGCATTTTTTGAAGAAGTTATCTCAAAGCATTGCCCAAAGCAAATTTTTATGATAGCTTAGCACCCCTGGGAAAAGGGATTTATAATGGCAACAACTGAAAAAGACCGTAATCTATAGTTTAGTGATGGGAATAAGAGTACTGTTATACATTTTCAGTTATTATGCTGCTGAACTTGAACTCCAAATTGTTTCCTTCTTGAAGAAATATTTGAAGTAGTTTTATTGAAATAACTATTATAATGCTTTAAAGTTTCTAAAGTATTTTAATATTGTCTCAGATTTCAACCTTTCTTTCAATTTCCCAGTCAAACAACATGCATTAATGATAGAAACTCTATAAAACCCTTGAAAACCACTATGTAAAGCAACAAACACTCATGTAAGTGTAACTTTAAAATAATGTTTTTCTAATATCTATAAATTTAATCTATTACTGGTAATTTTCACTGTGATAAAGGATCTGACTTGTTCTTTGGGTAATCATCTCTGTTTTAAAAACTTCCAAAAGGAAATAAGAAACAGTGAAGACTTAAGCTAAATGGCATGAGTAATGCTCTGCAAATTATCTTGTCAATATTACAGCCCAACATTTAAAACCCAAGGATGATAAAAGTATCTAAATTAGAAATCTGTGTGAGTTGGGTACTTTTCAAAATCATTTGGCGTAGTGAGTGTTGCTGTTTTGTAATTTCAGGGGTTTTTTTAGGGTTTCAAAAAAATCTAATGAAAACTTAACAAAACAAAGTTTCAAATGTTAGTGAAACAAGTGAGAAGTTGATCCTAGGTTTTTCATGGTCATGGTTTTGGATCCTATTGCGACATAAAAAACTTCCATAAAATACATAATGGTGAAGGATTTTGTTTGCCATATGAAGTAAAAATGTTTATTTATAGAGACAGGTTTTAAAGAACTTTGAAAAAAAAAGTCAAATTTTGAAAATTTTGATCTAGAGCAATATATAGATCCCATATATAATTGCATTGTTTTTAATCTAATATAATGCGCTTTCATTATATTGAATTTCTTTCACTCAAGGTCATGAAGTAGCTGAGGATGGAAGGGACCTCTGCAAATCATCTGGTCCAAACCCCTGTTCAAGCCACCTGTAAAGACAGTTCTGCAAGATGCTTTTGGAAATCTCTGAGGAGGAAGGCTCCACAACATCCCTGGGAACCCTGTGCCCCTGCTCATTCACACTCTCAGGGTAAAAAGTATTTTCTGGTGTTCAGGCTGAGCCTCTGGTCGTGTCAAGGGGCAGCACTGGAAAAACCCTGACTGTCCCTTTTGTGCCATCCCTTCAGGTGTTTACAGATATTCATCTGGCCTTTTATTGGACTCTCACCATTGTGCCCTTGTCTTGCCTTGTCTTGTCTGTACTAGGGGACCCAAAACTGGGCAAAGTACACCAGGTAGGGCCTCACCAATGCTGAGGAAAAGGGAAGGATCACATCCCTTGACCTGCTGACATTCTTCCTAATGCAGCCCAGGATGCCACTAGCTCTCTTTGCTGCCAGGGCGTGTTACTCCTCACACAGGAGCCTGAGGTCCTTTTCTGCAAAGCTGTTTTCAAGGTGGTTGCCACCCAGGAGATACCAGGTCATGGGGTTGTTGCTTGGCAAGGCTTTTGCCTTCCCCTTTTTGAACTTCATGAGATTCCTGCCAGCCCTCTGGATGGCTGCACAAATCTCTGACAAACCAAACATTCCTCACTTATTTTTGTCTTCAGCAGACTTGTCCCATCATCCGGATAATTTCTGAGTTATTGTCTTTCATTGTCCAGTCTCTTTCCCTCTTTCTGTCCATCTTTTGCTAGCACTTTTGTGCTCCCAAAACCAGGACCTATTGATTTGCAAAACGGGCTGGTATGAATATTCAGAAATCAAAGTGAACATTAATAGACTGAGTAAGGAGGAACAGAAAATCTTAAGTGAGTAGCAAATTCAGTCTAGGTCATACTGCAATGGCAAAGAAAGATGTAATGGAAAGATTTAATTAGCAGTTAGTTCATTATCTGTTGCCAGCTCACATGTATTCACACATAATACTCCAAACTGCACTATCCTTGTTGGTGTCTCTACAAAAGGTGCAGAAAACAGTGGAGACATTTCATCATTGGGTATTGAGGGCTTAAGAACAAAAAAGTTTGGACTGGAAGTATGCTTTCTCATATTAATACCTTTTTTACCCAACTCAGGTGGAAGCTAAGTTATAAATCACTTCCTCTCTGAACCAGTCCTAGTAGAATATAGGTTAAATATTTTTAAAAAAAGGAAATTGTGTACTCTCCTCATAAAAACATATTGGGATGAATCAAACACTGATCAAATCTATTGCACTTACTCCACAGTTAACAACAATGATGAGTTTGTACTGGAATCAAATTTTTAATTGGAAATCAGGAAAGATAAGATTCTGGCAGTATAAACTAATTTGGTCCACTGTTTTGAAATATAATTTTGTAAGAATTTCATGTCTAAAAATATATTAAATAATTAGACTATATTAATGCATTGTTCTACTAACTTCCATTTGTGGGAGTTTTGATACAACTGTTGTGCTCTTTCCTGCTAGCCATTATTGTTCTAAAATGATTTTAACCTGGCTCACATATCTGTGCCAAAAAGCCATACTTTAAACAATGGTAAAAGACAGGTAGTTAGTTTGGTTTTGTTTTAATAAACTACTCCCTCACTTCTTTGTCAAACTATTAGGTCTTAATCTGTGACCTCTATGTCCTCTAATGTATGCACAAAATGCCACATGCCTTCAGCCTAAACATAGATGTTTGTGTATCACTGCTCCCTTCCCTACTTCACATAGTACTAACTTCATATAATATTAACAAAGGATAATCTTTCTAACAAGAAACTAACAGATTCCAGAGTTTTCTACAATGATAACCATATTTTTTCTCTCCTTCTAAGAGTCTGATGAAAGATATAAAATGTTTTGTCGTAATGAAGATGACTAATCTTTTTATCATTGTGTGATTGTGCTTATACAAAATGTGCTGCACACATCCTTTTTTGCTGTTCTGTATGTGTCTGAAATGGATTATAGGAGTTTCATTTTTCTTGGTATCTACATTAAAGCAGAATACTACATAAATAGAAAAATCCCATTGACCCTAAATATATTTGCAGCACTATTTCATATTATGGACATATTCAGATTTCATTTGCACTGGCCTCCACCTAGGAAAGCTGCTCACCAAGGGAATAAATTGAGAAAGAAACACAGCTCACTGTAATGAAAAATCAATGTGAATATATATCCCATACTTTCTGGGAATAGAAAGCAAACAGGTTGCTGTCTGTTTTGAATAACTGCATAAAAATTTTGTATGCAAAATAATCTGTCATGAGCTTTCTGTATTCAGAATAAATATTTCTGAATTGCTTTAAACATAGTTCCATTACTTCTTGTACCTGTAGAATTCCAGCTTATTTATTAAAACCTGAGGGCCCATCACATGGTAGGTAGTAATCAATAAAACTTGTGCCAACTGATGTTATTCTGTATGTCAAGTCATATTGCTACAGTTCTGTCTCTAGGATGTTACAAAGCGGTAGCTTGTTTGCAGTGTTCTTTTCTACCTTCTTAGCAATGACTCAGGAATTGTTTCTCATAACTATAGCAACTGGAAAAAAAAAATCCAAATCATATTCCATTCATTTCTAACAAAAGACAAAAATACCCACACCAATAAAAGCAATAGGAAATTCTGCTCTAATGCACTGTTACTGCATTGCCACAGATGCATTACACAAACTGAATAAATTACCTTCTGGTAAGAAACTTGCATGATCAGTCAGTCACATCAGCATGCTGCCAGACCTGACTAATCTAAGCAAACAAACCAACCAACCAATCAACCCACAAACTCTATTTGACATTGTCAGATCATCTGAAACACTACAGCATTCACCCAGATTTACTTGGTATTTTGAAGAATGACCTAGATTTTATGTATAAGATTTTTTTTATCTGCACTAAGAGAGAGAGGGCTTTTTGGAAGGAAGAAGTTATAAGAACAGAATCATCAGGGATAATGTGGTAAGCTTTATGGTAGAGATTCATGAGGGAATGATGAAGCCAAGATTAGTACTGTCCTTAAAATGCACTATTGCCAGTTCTATGGCTCTTCAGGGATCAGCTGTTTAAAGCTGGCTTTGTTAATCTAATATGTATTTACATATATCCAGAGACAGGAAAGGATTTCTGTGGCCATTTGTTTTTTGACAACTGGTCTGCTATTTGGTTCTCATACATTCCTTCATTAATGTCTTGGACATTGCAGGAAAAGAAGACAAGACACCAGGAATGTGGTTTAAGTAGGCCGTGACTTCATAAATAACACATCTGGGAACCATCTGGCAATGACTCGTCCAGTGCAGGTCATACTTCCTTTGTAATCCATACCATGTGGTGGCAAACTGCCATCAGCCCTCCACCCTGCTAGCATGGCCTTAGCATCACTCCTGAGATCCCTGGGCCCCCTTCCCCTGAAGAGGACTGAAAAATGAAAAAGAAGCCTCTATCTTCACTCAAATGTCATCCCAACTTTCTTTGCAGTCTCCTGTTCCCTCCTCATTTCTGTTTAGTTTACCATAATGTGGAAGTTTTACTCAATAATTACCTTCACTGGAGATTTGCTGAAGTGAGGAAACAACTTTTCTACCCAGCCAAATTCCCACATTATCAATAATTGCATTATTGCAATTACATCCATTACAGCAGCCAGCATTATATTCTTTCTCAAGTCAGAAGTTTGAATAGAACACAGAATTCTATTGAAAGCACACTTCAAATGAATAGTTACCTGATTTTTCTTTTCAGCTAATGTATAAATCAGCCAAATTTCTCCTGTGATCCCCTAAACTTTCTGGTGTGGTGTCCTGAAATCACAGTCAGTTTGCTGTAACATGATCTGGCTGTACTTATGACCCCTTGTCCTAATCTCAACTCTGCCATTATTTTCCTCTCCATATGCTTTATCATGATTTATCTCCATCCATTCATATGGCCACTCCCTCATCCTGAATGAATCAAAGATATCTTCTGACTCCCTGCCATGCTCTTCATTTGGGATAACACCTACCTGAAAGGGAAGAGAGGAACTTCCACTGAAACTGGATTTCTGATGTAAGCCAAATGCACACCATTAGCCAGACAATAAATTTGTCGTCTGACATCTCTCAAAAATAGGCTGAACATGGATATTACTGGAAATGTCCCCTCCATATCCATGTGTTGTCTCACAGGCATTATCAGTCCCAACCACAGTCTTCTGGGTTACTGTTGACATGTTGGCTTCAGATTGTTATAATATCCATTTAGGATGAATGGAAACCCAGTTTGGGATGATAATGGCTGCAATACCTGTCACTTGATATTGACATTAAATAAAATATTCTTTATGAATTAACTGCATTCCATGGAAAGTAACAGTAGCATGGCATCCTCGTCACATGTGAATAGTTTGAGAAACTTACATTACTATAATACAAAAAATTACTTTATTTAAAGCAATATTCTCCAAAACAAAGGAATTGTAATCTGCAAAGGCAGCTTTTCTTCGTTTTTCTTATGTCTGATTTGTAGATATCTAAGCCAAAGCTCTACTTGAACTCCGTTTGGCCAGTTCTTGAGAAACTCTGCAACCATCCTAACCTTAGACCTACTTAAATTCATGTAAATTTTCTCTTAGGCTGATATACTCCTAAAATAATGATGATCAATACTAATGCAAAAGAAAACATTAGGAGCTTGTCTTGTATTCCAAAGAAAAAAAGATGAAACATGTAAATTTGCAATATTTTACGACAGATTTCTCCACTTAGGACAGGTGAATGAAGTTACTCATACTAACATACTTCTATATGTTTTGCATGTTGGCAAAATTTCTACCAAAAATCAAGATTCAAGAGGCCAGCTATAATGAATAGGCTATTTGCTGGCAAATTCTACCAATCTTTAGCTCTTTCCCACTTTGATTGATTTGAGAAATACTTATCTTATTTTTTACTATTTCTAAAACTCAAATTACTACCACTTATGCAACTGGGAAAATTGACTTGCCCCATAAAATGTCAACCCATGTTAAATGGCTGTTATGGCTGACCTTTTCTTCCATTTAAAGTTAAAAAAATCAGGATCTCTCAAAACTAAGTGCATTATTTCTTGTTTTGTCTTTAAGAAGAAAATAGGTCTGGTCATTATGTAAAACACAGCAGACGGGAAGGTATCAGTTTCAAAGTTGACTACCCAAAATATTAAAGATATCATATCTGTAGTTAATTTTTTTTTAACACTACAGTCATCTTAATGATTTTTACAGTACTAACAGCTTTAGTGAGTATTTATTCTAGTCTCCAGCTGAATTAACTAATTGTAGCAGTGAATAGAGAAGGCAATTCACTATTTTTCATTTATGGACAGTATCCTAAACTCCTAAAAAGAATAAAAAGATAGCAAACTTTTGTCTTCTTAGGATCTCTTAAAATGAGGAGAAGTTCACTATTGTGTCTGCCTTCATAAACCTTTGAACTTTACCCAGTCCACATATATTGATCAATATTCACATCAGTGCATTTCTATGAACCTGCATTTCTTTTGGGTTGATCTGCTGAAACAACCTGGACTTTTTACTAAAAAGTGGATTTAGACACAAATGTTCTTAATAATGTTCTAGCTCATCAGTGCATGAAGTGAAGAACAAAAAGAGCGAGTTAGGCTCCTGGCCCCTGGGTGATGATGGCAGATTGGCTCCCAAACTTCGTCCTGCTGGTGTGACAGACAGATGTTAATAGACCTCTGATCCTTTGGCAACACAAAATCAGATAAACACACAGGTGTTTCTCCTCCCTGCCTTTGTGCAGCAGCTGCTTCTTCTAGGACCAGTCATGTACTGAGAGAGATCTTCTCTAGAGCTATAGATGTTCTATATGCTATATTTGTGTACATATAATCAGAATGTCCTCAAGGGAAACCACTCTCTGGATGAACAGGAGCCAAGAAACTGAACTCTTTAATTCCCCAGCCACCTGCTTCTGTCTTCCCCATGCCTGGGAAGAGTCTGAGCATTCAAAGAGAAGGTGGGCTGAGAAGATGATGTAAAAATCAAGTGTCTGTTGATGCAGATTTCTTCCTGAGCCTCCAAAGATGTGGAATGGGTTATCCAGATGGACAGTGCACAAGGCATCTGTTACACTGCAAACTTTTAAAAAAAATTCTCTAGCATTTTGATTGAGAAGCTTTCTCTTGTTCCTAAAGCTTCATATAATTATATCATTCCCTAATTGCTACTGAGAGAATGTGCTTTGAGTTGCAAACTGATGAGAAGAGCAATAATTAAGAGGGTATACCAAGTACATCTGCCTTAAGCAAAAGTAATTTGCAATGCTGAATTAATGCATTCTTTGTCTATCAGTGATATTTGGTGCCACATTTGCTTCTGTTATTGTTTTGGGCATATTTATTTATTCTGACTGATTCTGTCTCCCCAGAGTGAGCTATTTCCCCATCTCACTTTCTCTTTTATTTCCTGAATAAATGCAAAAATAAATATGCCAGGAGAATGCCTCTCTATGATACCCTATACAAAATCAAAAGCCATTTTTTATTGCTATTTACCAGTAACTCAAAACATGTACATATCTTTTGACAGTGTTATTGTCTGAGATGTAAATACTTTTTAAATTATTTTTAAAGAAACATTATTTTCCTCCTAATTTTAGCTAATTTCAGTCTTCTTTTCTCCTATTACTTTGATAAGCTTTCTTGTGATTGCAACAGGCATGATGATTATGAGATCAATATAACTTTTTGAGGGCATTATTTAGGTATTACTTTACCTAAATGTATCTCCTTAAGATCTTTCTACCTCACAGATAAGCAAAGATTAAATCTGCAACAGGGTTTAGGTGTTGAACTACAGATTGTTGGAATATTTTTGGTATCCTACCACCCTCCCTTTCCCAGTTCAAGGCATGAAATGAGCTGGGTTCTTAGCAGTTGACTCAAAGCAGCTAAAAGTGAGTGAAGAACCCTCCACTTTCAGCTAAGGATATGCACAAACTGCTTACACCATGTTTAGCAGAGAGACTTAAACTGACTGTGGATTTGGACTGCAGAAAGTTCTTCCTTCTCTTCTGGATTCACATCTGGAAACCCTTTCCTGAATGGGGCACCTATACCAAGACAACCATTTCCTGAAAAATAAGCACAGTAGGGAGTTTTTGGTTCCATTAAACCCAGCTGCCTGGTTAAGGCAGATCTGACTCCTTTAACTACAGGAAAGGATGGAGGTGATCCGTGTTTAACTGTGTCCTTCCCTGCCCAGTCAGAGCACACTCCTGCCTGCTGGGATAGCACACTAGCCATGAGGGTATAGTAGATTTTGGGGAAAACAATCCTAGTTGCTTTTAAAGCCTTTTTGTATAAACTACTTACATATTCACTTGAAGGAAGGAGTAGGAGCTGGATTTCCCTGGTGAGTGATTTAACCACCAGGCATTCTAACTCCCTCTCTGGCCTAATGAATATTTCATATTTTATTCTGTGGAACAACATATTATGCAATCATTCAATTAAGCACTGTCTCATAATGCATATGCACAAGGTGTTATTCATGAATAACACCACTGAAGCTGAGAGGCTTGTTTTGTAAAATAAAAAATGCTGTTCTTCATTATTAAACACTACATCTTTATTGTTCTGCTGTTGAAAGCAGAGTTCACATTTGGAAACAGTGTATCAACCAGCTATTATTGAAAATATCACTAAACCCCAGTTAACTTCCAAACCAGAATGGAAAGGTCTGGAGAAAAAGAGTCATGGTCTTTCTCCATCACCTGAAGCAGCTTCACATCTCTTTAAACATACAGTCAGCTTCAAGGAAAGGGAAGACAAGAACTGGAGTCCAAAGAGCAGAAATACCAAATATTTGGATTTTGGAACTCAAAACGGAGGCAGAGATTGCAAAAGACAGAAATGAATGAGGAGGAGAACAAAGAAGAACTGAAATTTCAGGGGCAAGAGAACATTGACAAATACCCTTTTTCTTCCCCTCTGACCTGAATAAAAAGAATTGGTGCCATTGACTCATCCTCAGGGAAGAAACATAAGGGGAAGATGAGAAAATTTACTTGCCCCATAAAATATCAACCTATGTTAAATGGCTGTTATGGCCATTTGCTGTTTTTCAGGAACATAGCTTGCTCCGCTTCAAAAGAGCACAGGTCAAGACTGAAGAAGCCTAAGAAAAGGAAACTACTTGTAAATTACCTTAGCAAGTATCAGAAAGAGAAAATTTCAAGGTCCTTAATTAAATAACTGTGCTAGAAATTTTTGATTTTGCATAAAGCTTGGATAACCTTTTAAAGCACATTTAGTTCCATCGACAAAGATGCCAACCAGGCTTTAAATACTGTTCTGGAACGGATTAAGGTGCACTGGAATCTGTCACAGATGGGTGTGTTGGAAGGGCTGCAGGTAGCTGGACATGCCTTCTGGGCTTCCTGAACACCCCAGTGCTCGTGGAGCTTGCTGAACAGAAATGGCACATGGGCAGGGAGTCAGCTCTTGTGAGTCTGCCACATGGCAGTGGAGAAATATGTCAGATGTGACTTGGGCTGTGAAGCCATATTAGAATTTGATTTGTAGAGAAGGGAGAGGCAAGGGGAAAGGAGACAGTGATGGGGAAGTAAGTGGATCAATCTGTCCTTTAGCTCCTTAGGTAAGGTAACATAAGGTCATGCATAAATATCTGTTGCTGCTGACAGGGCTATTATGGGGGCTGATTCCCCATTACAGGAGCTCTTACACTTCAGGAGTGGGATGTGTGTGTACAGGAACTTAAGGAAGAGCTATGGTTATGTGTTTTCCATAACTCTTTTGTTTAGGAGGTAATTAAGTCTTTACCTTTTCAAATAAAGACATATGTTTATATGCAATTTTGACCTTGTAGAAAATAGACAAATTGTGACAGTAACATCAGGCAATTGCAATCATGAGTGTTTGTCATTCAGCACCATCATAAAGAGATGAGGAGACAAAGTAGTAAAGTGTTTATAAACTCATACCTATATGGTTGCAAAAAGGATGCAAAAATATACTTTTAAAGTCAGTTTTTGTCTGTATTTCAGTTGTATGGTATTACTAAATGTTGGCATGAAACCAAGATCCCTGCTTTTTCCATTCTCATTCTCATACTGCCCACTTTAAGTCATACTAATTTGCTTCTTCAAGTTTTAAGGTACTCTAACCTTTTGTTGTCCTCTTTCAAAAATAGTCTGCTATAAAAAGTTCATATTGATCCTCTGCATTAATCCTTGATGAGAACTCCTGCATTGAGCTAGTTTGGCCAAATTTCCTTTCCAAATTAAGTTACTCAAGGTCAAAACTGCTGCTGTTCAAGCTATTCTCTTCAAGCATAAAGTACAAAGCTAGACTTTCAAGACTTGTGAACTTGGACTAGAAGTGTTGCTACTCTGCAAGCTCCCAAGACATTGTGAATTTCAGTTTTTATAAAAGTTATGTACTTCAGCAACAGAGAACTAAAACAACTCTCTAATGAGAATTAAATACCCTGTGACTGTATTACATCTGTCAGCACTTCCTGAAAATTTCAGAGAATATATTATCTTTTTAGATAGTATTGCAGTGTACAAATGACAAGCTTGAAAAATTGGTGATATTATCAGTGTCCACATAGAATGCATTTTAGATTGTATTCAAGAGCATCAAAAGTTTTGCTGTACACTTAAAATGGAATGCAATTTATAGGGTTCAATTAGAGAACTTCAGAAAGTGACCAAAACTGAAAAATTGTGCCTTGACTAATTTAATGGATTTTTATAGCTGTAGCTGTGGGCATATCACAGGTGAGATGTAGTGCTAAGTTTATCAAGTCAAAGGAAATCTTTTCTTCACTGCATTGATTAGGATCTTTCTCTCTAATCATTTAATAGTCAAGCCTCACACCATCAAGCCTCACACCTGATATTCTGCACTGTATTTCTGGGATGCCTCACTATTTCCTGAGTGATCCTTTCTCAAGGAGATGCTGTTCACTTTTATTGGGCATGATCTGTGGCCATCTTAGCAAGGCTGAAAAATCCACAAGGTAACTGAGTAACAAGTAGTTTGGCATTGAAATTATGTTTAGGAGCCTAATTTAAGAATGTGATTTTGCATTAATTAGCATTTAAGTTCCATTAAGGCCTTTAAAATTCTCATAGACTGAGGACCCTCTGTTTCATAATTATGTTCATAAAAGTATTCTTATTATAAGAATAAAACCAGAATCAGACATTCCAAAAGAGTAAAGATTATAGTCTCCTTTCAGCATATGCATGTACAAGAACCAATGTTCACTTTTTTCCCTCCTAAAAATGAGTTAATTTGCAATTAATAATTTATACTAGCTTTACTGTGTGTTTAATTGTAAATATTTTATACCACCCTTTTAATGGAATTTTTTGCCTGAGCTTATTTGAATGTGATTTTGTGCTACACAATGAGATGGACAAAACAGTAGTTTTGGCTGTTCCTTTGTTCATTTTTGCAATAAAACTCTGTTTTTTATTGACATGGTGAATCACATTAGAACTGAAACTTTTTCTGCTTCTTTGTGGAGTGAAAATATCTTTAGTATTTTAAATAAAATTAATTTCCAAATATATTAGAAATAGTTTGGTTGATTCATCCTTTTGTGCTAGAATAGGAAAAAAACCCTCTTCTCTTTGTATCTCATCCTGTCACCACCACTAGTTGAGGTTAACATATTGTCTGTCTACTTTTAATAGAAACATTCCTCATGTATTCTAACAAATCACGTATATCTGAATCCTACATACAAAGCTGTAATTCCATTGAGGGTTTGCAGCGACATTGATAAATGATGTCACCACAACCCTTTGCTTGAATTACAATCTTAATTATGTACACCTGGGTTCTTAGTATTCCTTATATTATTTCTGTCGTAGCACTATCTTGTCCTGCTCTTACTCTGATGCTAATTTGTTTTATCAGTAGCCAAAGCACTGCAGCTTAGCAAAGCCTGTCCAAGATGTTTAAATGACTGTAAATTTCTTCCTTGTTATTGCTGTTTTAAAAACAGACTGCAGCAGTAAACAACAAAGCCAATTTTTACACGAAGATGATGCTGGTTTTATGTAAAGTTTTTGAGAGTTTTTTTGTTTTCCACAGAGTTTTCTTAGGACTATACAGCATTTCAGACTGCTTCTAGTTGTTTCATGTCTCCTGAGAAAAGAAGAGCAAAAAGGTTTGGTTACTCAGTTATTTTTGTGGGAGAGGAATTCCCACATGGCTGAAGGTGGGAAACATTGTGTATGGTAAGCCTGAAAATGAGAAATACAAGTTTCTTCTAGTTCTCATTCTCTGGGGTTTCTTTCTATATTCACCTTGTGAACCGAACCAGGATTACTTTTGTCACAGAAAATATAAAAGACTTGGCTTTGAGTGCATGTGTGGCCAATGGAATCCCTTTAAAAATGATCCATCAGGCTGTGGCTTGCTTTGCTCTGGAAGCCCCTTGAAGAGACTGGCTTACAACAAAGGTGATTAAAAGTTCACATTTAAAAAATACGAAGAAAGCATAGAATTTCAGGATATTACTTGTATCTGCTCATTATGTTTATTTAACTTGAAGAATGTAGGTCCTACCTTGTACAACACTCGCAGTGTTGTACAAAACACTTGCAAGAAGTTCAGAGTTAGGTACTAGCACATTACTTTAGAACTTAGTCTTTAGTCAGGCAAATGTATCCATGATCTGGGTCAGAACTGAAAAAGGACTTGGAAGATTTTGGTGCTTATAACATTTATTCCTTCTCCTTTTATTTTCTCTAATCTTTCTCTTGCTTCACTAAAATAATCTGAATTGCACACTCCAGAAAAATGTACATTTCTTATTCCTTCATGGCCAGACTGGCCAGGACTGAATATTAACACTTTTCTTCCCATCATCACTATAGATCACACTTTCTTTTTTCTTTCTGCAACAGCAATCTGTAAAAGCTGAAACAATAGGAATTGAATGCTCTGAATTTTGAATTATTCTTTACTGTAATATCAGGAGAAGAACTTATAAATGAAAATACTGGGCACAGAAATCTGCACAATTCTATCATAAATATAATTCTTGCATCAAAATAGTTTTAAGCAAATATTTACTTACCTTTTAATTTAGTCAGGATGACTAGTATATTTATGGAAGTTATTTACTTGCATACAAACAATCACATACTCTCAAGCCTACACTACAAAAAAAATTTGTTCTTGTCTCAACCCTCTGCCACTGAAAATTTTTACTTAGATTATTTTTCTTGCCAGTTGTTGCATTCATCTTTGTGGTCTCAGTTCCATTTCATGAGATACATGGGTCCAAATGAGCCTTTGAACTTTTCCCACGCTGTTTCTTAGGCATTAGGTCTGTCCTGATGGTCCCAGAAGTATACAAGTTGCTTCAGAAAACATTCAGTCTCTCTTCCATTCCCTGGAGAGATTGTAACTTTTACAGTTCCATAGCCTCTAAAATGCTAATTAGACCCTTATTAACCCATGAGTTTTAATTCTGAACTTTATAAATTTCTCAGTTAATCCAGTCTTTGTCACTAATCATGACCTTCTGGAAACTGCACAAGCCATCACAACAACAAAGAATACTGAAAACTCTTGGAAACTGGCTCAAAAGCCAGTACTGTCAGGTCAGAGAAAATCCAAGCCTGTCTTTACTTTTCTAATCCTTTAAACACTTGGATCAATTTTCAATAATCTTTTTCACACTTTGTAGGGATCTGCGTTTCAGGTCTTGGCATCCAAAGCCCACTTTGACTTGAGCCAAGGTTTGAATTGCATGTTAGTTGTTTTAAATATACCATAACACACCAGTTTCCCATTCTGCTATTCCTTACATTTTTGAAAGCATATAAAAGGATTTTTTTTTGTGCAGCAGAACATCTGAAGAGTATTTTTTACTCCTTAGTTGATATATATGCATGTGCACACACATGAAAATTTGTGTAGATGCTCTTTGTGAACAACCTTTTTATTACTGTCATTCCAAGGTCTGAGTCATGCAAGTTATTGACTAAAACTTGGAGCCCACTCTGAAAAAAGTGACTCAAACCAATAACAAGATGAAGCACAGATGCTCTTATAAACTGCTGGTGAGATTTGAAAAAGGTAAGCTCTTCCTGGTTTACTAGTTTTACTTTGGTCTTTCTGTGATCCTCAGTAAAATAAGTGAGAAACTAGGGGGAAAATTATTGCTGGAAACTTAGCATACATGGCCTACTAGGCAGAGTTTAATCCACATAAGGTTCCTTAAAAAGCAGTGAGCCAATAAACCTAAGTTAAATATTTGGAGTTCAGGCACGTAAAGCTCCATTGAATTAGAAGTTTTACAGAATCTCAGTGCTAACTTACATTTCCACACCTGGTAAAAATTCATGTACAAAACTGACTCATGTTAGAGAGAAGAAGCAGGAAAACAGATTCCTGTGGCAGGGACCCAGTTCTGTAATTTTCCTATTAATTTGTGTTTGTGGAGATGGAAAAGGTTTCTATGTAACTAGAGAACCTTATGGGACAACTTCCTTATTATTTTAAAATTAACTTTGTCATTGTTGAATAGTGCTTAGGGGTAGTTCACATAGAATAGGTATGGCCTGGAACAGAAGTAAATGGAACTGTCCCTGAGCCACTTACTTTAATTGTTTAAATGGGAGTTAAATCTCAAGCTGTGTTTTTCCTCAAAGACTGTGAGTTAGAACCAACAAAAGCAGGCACATGGAGTTGTATGGCTTGATTTCGTTCTCTGTTTATAGTGAGCCACTCACTGATTTTTTTTTTAGCTCAGTTTCAAGCCTATTTACAACTAGGATGCAAATGAAGGAGTAGAACTGACCAATACTTCACTGCACATTCCTAAGGTCACTTTGCTTGAAAAGTTTGTTTTTTCCACTGTATTTCTTCTTTCTCAGTCTTTTGTTTCCTTCCTCCAAAATACACTTCACCTCTCTCCCCACGTTAGTGTGAATTCTTCCTTGCACAACAGATTTATTTTTATTCCAATGTTGAATGGGATCCTAATTAGATAAGGGTCCCTTTAGTGTTCTAGTACTACAAAACTTTAATAACAGCAACAGCTGATCTTGCAATCAAGCACTTACGACCTGTTCTTGGACATGAGATGTACATAAATTCCACTGAATTTAAGAGTTATAATTTGTCCATGCCCTCCTCAGGGGGATTGGAACTAAATAATATTTAAGGTCTCTTCCAACCCAAACCATTCTATGATTCTAGGAATGCTGATTCAGATATATACTTGAAGAACTTAATCAGATTTTTTACATTTTGTCTCAAATAGTTTGCTTTGAAACTTTTCACGTTCATTACTGAGTCTTTTGGGGGTGGGGGAATTAAATAGCAAAAGCTAATACTTTTAATTATTTTTTTAATAAGCCCTATACAGTTACTAAAAAAACTTCAAAAAACCAAAAACCAAACAAACAACAAAAATAAACCCCTCTACATCAGTTAGCATCATGGAAGACAGATTTTCTAATCTCTCTTTGAGATTCTAAAATAAAGCAATAGGATACAAAGAATACATTGGTGAGTAGACTTGCCCTGACATTATCTGGGATGCAGGCTTGCTCACAGTCATCAGCCAAGGCTGAGCCACTCTTGGTCATACTGGGTGGCTGCTGCCTCCACACTCTTCTATCTGCATTTCTTAGTGGGAATAAAATTATTTCTATCCTTCCTGGTGCACTCAAATTGAAAGAATGGGAAATGTACTGCAAGCAAATTTCTTACAAAAATGGAGAAGACAATGCCATTATACTTTTCCCAGATGTCGTGTGTTTGCTATTTTCTCCAATTAGTGCACAGAGCAACTTCTTTCCTCCACATTCCTCCTCCTACTTGTTACAATTTCTCCACCTTTGTGAGGCCCAAAACCCCATCATTAATCTTCTTTCCCAAAGTGTTTAAGTCCATGAGATCTGGCTTTAATTACCGGCCATGAGAAGAACTAATTACCCTGGCCTAACAAAGACAGGATGACGGAAGGGGGGTGGTGTTGTGAGACACTGACAGTGCACATCTCAGCATATTAGATATTCCCATTGCTACTTCTCTGTCACTTGAAAAGAGAGATAAAAAGACAAGTATGCAGGAGTTACTCCAAGTTTACAAATGCCTCCAGAGATACCTCCGTGGGAATTTAAGTTTGCCTTGTGGGAGTACTTGTAGAGTGCAGAGAAAACAGATAGCACTTCTAACAGTAAATGCATAATCATAATGAGTTGACCAGTGACTCAAAGCTGAGCTATGCAAGCCTAAAATAAGCATTATAAATGTAGGAGTCTATAATTCTCAATCAAGGGACAATATGTTTCACTGCTTTAAATGTAAATAAGCTACTTATCCTTCTGTCAGCTGAGGTTGGTGTACACATCACTTCTGAAAAGTTCTCATTTTCTGTAGAATTGGATTAGTTCATAATGCATTTAATATCTCAAAAATACACTCTTTTGTTTTAATAATCTTCTTATTTAGTATGGAAGACTGGAACACTGACAAATAAACACTACATTGAATGAAGCTACAGCTTGTTGAAGTTAAAACACTTCAATATTTCAGTCAATAAAACCTGTTGCTTCTCTGATCCTTCTATGTACATAAACGAATTGACTGGGTGACTTAAAGTATCAAGCATAACACAGGAATAGCATTTAAAGGGAAGCATATGTATGGCAACTTTATGTTACTTGGTAACTGGGACAATAACATTAAAAATGATAAGTGAAATGGGAGCCATTCCAGGAAAAACACATAATGTCTGAGCTCGCACTAAAACATCTTGCAGAAGGCCAGGAAAGGCTGAATTAAGAGTTTGTAACTTCTCTGGATAATCTGGCATTCAGCTATTGGTTTTGGTGGTTATTGGGCTTTTGGTTGTGTTTGTTTGACTGAATGATTGTGTTGTTGTTGTGTTTTGTTTTTGTTTTTGTTTGGTTGGTTTTTTTTCTGAGAACTGTGGCATAACACATCTGGCACAGATGTGGCATGGTATGGAGTTTCTGCCCAGCAAGTCACCAGCTGTGGTTCATCTTTCCTTGCTCTCATAGCCTGGACTACATTCTCTACTCTGTTCCCAGCACACCCAGCAGCTCTTCCCTAACTGGGAAATCTGTGTCAGGGATGCAGGATACCCCACTGGCAGGCATCATCAGTCATCCCGTGCTGCTTTGTGGTTCTAAGGTACATGAAGCAGTCCAAAACACAGTGTTAGCTGAGATTCCAAAAGCAAAGTTTCCATGCTAATGTGCTGCTCTGCCTGCTTTAACAGATCCTTCTTCCTACCTGGTTTTAATGCTAACTGCTGAAAAACAGTGGCTCTTTTATTGCCCAGAATGGTATGCAGCAAGCCCTTTCCTCCACAGTGTAAAATCTGCAGAAGTTATCATGCTGTGCTGTCACACCCAAAGTGCTGGATCATCTTAACTCAACTGCTAGGTATTTTGTGCTATATTATTAATTAATGCAAGGTTTTTAAAGTTTATTTGCTCCAGTAAGATTTTGGTCCATTTACTATGATTCATGACTCAGTCTCTGATGTGGAATTACTAATTTTTAATTGTCATAAGAGCTATGGCACCTATTAGGAAAACAGTGGCTATCTGGTGAATATTATTGGGGTCTGAAATTTCTTTAATTGATTTTGTTAGAAGGCCTACCCTTTGAAGAATGCTGTTCAGAGCCAGTAGTGTTTCTACATAATTCCATTAGTTTGAAAGAGGTAGAAGAGTCAGTGCTGTATGACAAAGTACCCTGTGGGGCTTATACATAGCATGAAAAAAGTTGTGTCATCAAAGTTCTTAGTGTAAAGTTGTTTTGGGTTGTGTTTATTAAATACACCTAAGCTGCTCAGATTGCATAGAGAAACTATTTTCAATTCTCTTGATGCCTCCAACAATTACACTCTCTTGATGACAGATAAACTGTGTTGAAGAGCTGCTGTGTCAATGGTTTATGTTGCAGCTGACTCATCATGACTTTCATGCACACATAAAAGTGAACAGAAAAAATTTTGTTGATTTGCTGAGTGCTGTGCAATCCTTCATGTATCTGAAGTCATCATCCACAGATGCCTACAACAAATATATTAAGTAAAAATACATTAAGTAACACATTATCTAATGCTCTTCCACGTCTTATCAATAATGAATGCTGCAAGTATTTGTATATTCAGGTTGCTGCTCAACCTTGTGTGACAGCCCAGAATCAAATTACTCCACCATGAATGGCCTGTAAGAGACCTGGGGTGGTAAGTGATGCAGACTGTGCAATGGCAGAAAGGAATGCACGTTTCTGAACTCAGTTCACATGGTTATAGGTGAGCATTTATTTTCTGCATTATATGAAAGACTAAAAGAAGTTTTATGGCCTGTGTAATGCAGAAAGCAAACCTCTCTGGCCATAATTGTCTATGAATTCCAGACTAGGGATTCCCAGTCCACAAATCTCAGCTAATCTATTTTGTTCTGCTCATTTCCATGGTAGCAATGGTCATAGGGAGTTGTGAGTTTCACACAGGCAATCATTTCTTCACTTCCTGTGCCTGAAGTTTAGTGAGATGTGAAAGATCAACCCTTGCTGTTAGATCAACAAGGCCAACGTGAGGAATGTGTGTATCTGTGTATCACAGGGATGGAGAGATGGAGGGAAGGAAGGAAGGAAGGAAGGAAGGAAGGAAGGAAGGAAGGAAGGAAGGAAGGAAGGAAGGAAGGAAGGAAGGAAGGAAGGAAGGAAGGAAAATACTTTAAAAATCCCTTAAACGAATAAATGAAAATGAAATTATTTTTAGAACATGATGTAAGATTCATAAATCGATAAACAGAGAAATGAAATAAAAAGAGCTATGAAATATTTCTTACAGAAACAGTTTATAAATTATATTTAAAAAGGAAAGGTAGACGTACATAACAGAGCCAAGAATGATTTAAAATAAGTTTCAGGTTGACTTTCTTCCACGCGTAATTATTTAATGTTCAACTTTCTAGTGTGCCTTTAAACTAAGCACTCCTACAAGTTTTCTTGTTTTGAACGAAAACAAGGATTTTAAACAGTGAGCTCTAATGCCTTGACATTGAATTAGCTACTGCATATTACATGACTGTTTAAATACTAGTGTCAACAAAATCTTTTTTGAACAAATAATGACATATCACATCATCCTTTTCATACCACCTGTTCTAAAACAATTGTGTCTCATTGAAATGGTGAGTTATTCCAATAAAAACCCTAAGCAATTTGATCAGGGGAATTTTATGCAATATTAACAGGGTCATCAGACAGACAGTGTGGGTAACTACTTGATAAATATGTGTAAGAAATAAAATAGCAATTATAGCAATTAATAGCTATGGGGGAAAGCAAAAGAAAATCTATGTTCTGGCAAAACACCAAAAGATTATATAGATAATTAATTTTAAATGTAGTTAGTATCTTTCACCCTAGCAGGTTCTAAACTGGCATAAACAGTCTCTGTGAAATGTCTATTATATATGGGGTAGGGGAAAAATACAGCAGCTGTTTATTGCTCTACAGCAATGCTCTACTGTTTGGCTTTGGAAAGGAAATGAAGAACACCATTTCTCTATGGAAGTGAGTGGGGAATTTAAGGGTGCAGAGTATTTCTACCCAGACTGATTTTTGGCCAGGCCATCAGCTTTAAGATCTTTGTTCTCATAAATACGACATGAAATCTCTGAAATTACCATGGGCAGAAGGGATATGTCTGTCTTTGTAAGAACACTATGTAAACCACAGTTTCTGCAAATACATGTTGCATCCAAGAATCTGTAGGGTTTAGAAAAAACGGTCCCAGAAGGCTGTGAGCCCACTCCTTCCCAGTTCTCTGATTTTCTTTGGGAAGAAGCTGTTCAACTAATATACCAACCTGGATGCTCGAGTCCTGAAAACACGTGTTGTGGAAGGGTCACAAAGCAGCCCCATCATGTGGTGCAGGAGTACTAAAAAAACCACCTATCACTTCAGTCAGAGTAAACAGCTTGTAGATGTTCCTATGAATATTAAACTCACTTCAAACAGCAGGGAGCAGGCAACCTACTGTTTGAAGTAAGAATATGAGCTTACAAATCACCCCCTATTCCCCATCAGACCCCAAGCCAGCAGGCAATCTAGTTTTCACTTTGATGGTTCCTACAGTGTTGAACTGACTTTCTTGCAAAATCCCATTCACTTAATCTCTGCCTATTTTTGAAGTGCCCCTCCACCCCAATACTCCTCCTGTCCAGAAGGTGTTTGCAAAGTTTCTGTGGCCAAATACTAGTTTAGATCCTAGGTTTGTCTTGGTTTATTTGGTTTAGTTTTTTCTTCATGTTTTACAGGGAGGGTGTATTTTTTAAAATATGTTTTTTGCCTTAATTGTAAAATTTCATTTTACATTGATCTTAGTACTCTGCCATTAATAACCAAAAACCCCTCACTACTATGGTTTACTTACCATTGTTTGATATCACACAATTTACCAAATATTCCAGACAGCAATGATAAACAATATCATAGTGGGCCACTAAAACATGGCATCTGTTCCTAAGAGAACTCATGGCAACCTTGCTGAAACCAGTAATATTATTGTTTCAGGAAAAAAAAAAAAAAAAAAAAAAAAAAAAAAAAAAAAAAAAAAAAAAAAAAAAAAAAAAAAAGTTTAATTCTCATCTGACCAGCCAAATTATATGAGGAAACATTTCCAAGAAGGCATTTTCTTGTTGGGTATACCCAAAATGTAACCAATATAAAGAACACATAGGCTTTACTTAAGAATGTCTTTCCTTGCATGATTTATGGAAGCCCTAAAGTATTTTATCACTGTTGTTCTAAGTGATCTGATTTAAGGTTCTTTAAAAAGCTTAAATATGATAAAGGAAATGAGATTCCTCATTTTCACAAAGGTCTCAATCTACAGGTATATAACATGTAAAATCTTTAATGCAAGTAGCCTACCACTAAGCTAACTGGGAAGTTTGTTGGGAAGTTCTGTTCTCATTTTCATTGGTATTTCTTATATCACCATACATTCTCCTAAACTTCCATATGATTTTAAAAATTTATTGTAAAAGAACAAGCTACTCCTATGCTGTCATATATAGGCACACATGAGTGCTAATTTCTTAGTTAAACATTATCTGTCATATGAGCCAATCACCCCTGAGGGTTTCATTTTTGTGTGAGAACTATTCTGTAGGAGTATTTTCATTAGGATTCCCTGCCTAATTTCACCACAATAATTTAAAAAATAAATTAAAAAATTACATGTACAGACACGCAAAGCCTGTGTTTTGAAGGTGCTTGACTATGTGTCAAGAAAAATGGCAAAATACAAATTCTTGTAGTCAATATTAGGCTTGTCAACATGATTTATGTGTTTTACAGGCATTT